>NW_025961116.1:0-246509 GCF_023159225.1 Perognathus longimembris pacificus
TCCTGTTTGTTTGTTCATCTTTGCGGTGTGGCCTCCCCTTCATGGCTTTCTTTAGCATGTCGCTTTCTAACTCTTATTTTCTAATTTTCAACGCGGGCCGCCCCTGAACTTTTTTTTACTCCCGGCTGGTGCTGCGCCACTTGAGCCACAGCCCCCTCGCAGGTGTTTGGTGGTCATTTTGGGGAGACAGTCTCACAGGCTTTCCTGCTCTGGAAGGCTCTGACGCATGCTCCCCAGATCCCAGCCCCCTCCCCCCCCCAGCAGCTAGGACGAGGACCCTAAGCTACTGGAACCTGGCTGTCGTTGAGACAGTGTTCAGCTGGGCGCCGGTGCCTCACACCTGTCAGCCTAGCTACGCAGGAGGCTGGGATCTGAGGATCTCAGTTCAAAGCCAGTCCTGGCAGGAAAGTCCATGACTCTCAGCTCCAATGAACCACCAGAGGACCTGAAGTGGCTCTGTGGCTCAAGTGGTAAAGCGCTTAAGTCCTTGAGCTGAAGAGCTCAGGGACAGCGCCCAGGCCCTGAGTTCAAGCCCCACGACCAACACACGCACAAAAAAAGAAGAAACCGAGTTCAAGCCCCACAACCAACATGCACACAAGAAAGAAGAAACTGAGTTCATGCCCCACAACCAACATGCACAAAAAAAAGAAGAAAATTTTAAAGTGAGTTTTATTATTGTTAAATAGTTGTACAAAGGGGGTTCAGTTCAACAGGTCAATATATGAGTGAGTACAATGCAATTTATTTTGATTTTTTTTGAGAAGCTATGGCCTTGCCTAGTACCTAAGTGCTCCTTTAAATAGAACCTGCAGGATTTTTCTGATTGCTGAAGACCTTATAAATTTCCTAAGAAAAATCACAATAGTACTATATTAAAGGTTCTCCAAAAAATTGCCATGAGCCCCCACCCAGGCCTTTATTGTGTTATAAAAAGAACAACAGGTCCTTGCTGGGCACTGGTGGCTCAGGCCTGTCATCTCAGCTACTCAGAAGGCTGAGATCTGAGGATCACAGTTTGAAGCCAGCCCAGGCAAGGAGTTCCACGTGACTCTTATCTCCAACTAAACACCCCAAAGCCAGAAGTTGAGCTCTGGCTCAAGTGGTACACCAGCCTTGAATAGGAAAGCTTGCCGACAGTGCCCAGACTTTGAGCTCAAGCCCAGGATTGGCACCAAAAAAAAGAACATCCACTTCTGTACTCTGCCAATCTGTTTAACGCGGTCACATTACCTTAAAGGCCCAGCATGTCTGGCAATCACTTTCACAGCAATGAGTCATCAACCACTTATAAACTCAAACGAGGTTTTGTTAAGTCATGCGGGTTTATAATATGTGGAAATTGTATATAGTTTTATTTATAATGTACTTTTCACTAATTTTACTGAATAAAATACCTCAGATGTTAGCTTTTTGCAGGGAGGCAATATATAGTAATCAGAGACCTAGTTGCAACTGTAAGTTGAGAATTATCTTTAAATGACTTGCACTGACCTCCTCAAGCTAAAGTGGATGTGTGTGTGGGGGGGTGTATGTGTGTCAGTATTTGTGTATGGATGTGTCAGGGACTCAAATCTAGGGCTTTGCACATGCTGGCAATGTGCTTTTCCACTGAGTTCCATCCCTAGTCCAACAGTTTATATTTTTTCCAACACTTAACATTTTTATGTTAAGTGAATAATTTGAAAGCATTCCTAAAACGTGAGCTGGACCATGGGTTGCAGAACATTTAAACTGGGAAGGATTTTGATAATTACAGACACTAGATTAATTGTCTGAGATATCCCTTTATATTTAAAGGAAAACTTTTTTTTTTTTGGCCAGTCGTGGGGCATGGACTCAGGGCCTGAGCACTGTCCCTGGCTTCCTTTTGCTCAAGGCTAGCACTCTGCCACTTGAGCCACAGCGCCACTTCTGGCCGTTTTCTAGATACGTGCTGCTGGGGAATCGAACCCAGGGCTTCATGTATACGAGGCAAGCTCTCTTGCCACTAGGCCATATCCCCAGCCCCGGAAAACTTATTTTTAAACTTATTTATTTACACTTATTCAGGGTAGATTTAGGAATATAAAACAGAAAATAGACCAATTAGAGAACAAGAAGGCCAACACTACTAGTAAGACAAAAATGTATTTAAAACCTTTTGCACTTAAAGGAATGATGAAATACACTGATTAGTGAATAAATTAAAAAAAAAAACCAGTTGAGATACCGAAGCTTGAACTCAGTATTTGTTAAGTGAGTAGACAAGCAAATGAGCTACTACAGAAAGGGTGAGGCTTTCCAGGAAACTGTAAGGCAGGAACATCAGAGGAGGAATGCCGTTTTGTATGGCTAAAGAAAATGCAAAAAATGGTTACAACACAAAACCAACCCCTCTCCTGACTCTGCATAGTTCTGGATCTATTAACTGAAGACTTGGAGAATTAAAAAAAAAAACAAAACTTCCTCCCATTCAAATTCTGATTCACCTCTGAAGTAATAAAAACATGACGAATGTCTTTTTTTTTTTTTTTAACTATCCATGGTAGAACTCATACAACTTACATACCAAACAACAGAGCTAATACGTGAAGTAAATGCAGGAAATGGATATAAATACAGAAGGATGGGCAGACTTTCCCAGACATGAAATGACAAGCAAAAATATAACATTAAAGGTATTTATCATCAAATAATATACACCCTGTCTGTGACAAGTTTAGGATTTAAAAGCCTAAGTCAGATGATTAAATGAATGTCTTTTTGTGAATGTGTAGGAAAGACCAAGGAAGGGTGAGAGGGCCTGCCTCCCTGAATGAATGGCAGCCAAAAGTCCACACAGGGCAGCAATCCAAACCTGACAAGGAGAAGCTACCCTAGAAGCCTGGCTCCCCGGCGGGGCCTGGACACAGCCTGCGCAAGAGCCCCAGCTGGGCCTCCCTCTGTCCTCGTTGATACAGCTCTCTTTGCGTGTTGCCACACCCTCAATCCTTTGTGGATGGTACTGGAGTTTGAACTCATGGTACTGCACTTTCTAGGGAGGTGGGGAACCATTGGGGCCATGTCCCAATCCTGTTTTGCTTCTGTCATTTTTTGTCCAGATCTTCCAGTGTTTGCCTCTTGCGTGGCAGGGGTTACAGATGCCAACCACTTTGCCTGACTTGTTCTTTTAAAGCAGAGTCTTCCTAACTTTTTTCTTGGGCTTTCCTCTAATTTTGATCCTCTATCTCTGCCTCCGGAGCCGCTGGGATTACAGGCGTTGAGTGACTGCGTCTGGCTATCCTCATTTTTAATATCACAAAGGGACAATGAACAGAAACAGAAACTTTTGGAAGCAAGAAGGAACATGACTCAAAGGTGGGTGGGAAATTCCTGTGGCCATTAGAGGGTTGCTGGTGTATAAAATGCTCTTACCTTTCACTTCAGAACTTGCTTTCAGATTTGGCGTTTCTACTCTCTCTACAAAGAGAAAGCTAGATGCAGCAGCACTGAAAAGGAACATGAATCTGAAGGGCATGGTTGTAGTCCTGTGCTATTCTATGCTGCAATTGTTCAAGGTATGTGGTGCTTTGTACGCTTTGTACGCTTAGGCTTGTGAGTTCCTTTGGTAATGTTTCACATACCTTTTCTTCCACTTTTCCCCTATGATTCTCATTTGACTTCACATCCATCAAGTTACTTCCAGCTCTGACACCGAAGGCACTCGAGGTGATTAGCACACCTGCTGCTAGACTGCAGGCATGTTTTTATTTGGCCACAGCCTTTATTTTAGCAATAACTTTATATTTCTGGTAGGAAGACCTTACATGAGATTATGTTCACTTCCTGAAAACTTCTTAAGCATAAAAGCAAGAGCTAAGCAGACGTCACCACTAACCAATGCTCTTCATGCTTCCCTTTTTTTTTTAAATGAGCCATGGGGCTTGAACTCAGGGCTTGGGTGGTGCTGTCCCTAAGTGCTTTCTTTGCTCAAGGCTAGCACTCTACCACTGTGAGCCACAGCACCACTTCCAGTTTTCTGGTGGTCAACTGGAGGTGATAGTCTCACAGATTTTCCTGCCTGGTCTGGCTTTGAACCATGATCCTCAGCAGTCAGCCCCTTGAGTAGCTGGGTTTATAGGCGTGAGCCACTGGCACCTGGCTTCCCTTTAGCTTTCAACTGCTGTTGACAAACTAAAAAGACAATCTCCAGCATTAACTTAAATCTTTTCCCAGCAGCAGCAGCATGGAGTACTACTGGGCAAACGACTGAAAGAAGGGAAACGTGCCTCACCTTGGCCCCCATCCCAGCATGAGAAACCGTAGCAGGTAGTGACTCACCAGCACTCTCGGTAACCTCTGCCTCCCCTGTCCTTGCTGCAGGCTTCCCGCTGTTCAGAGGCCGGCTCTGTCTTTGCCTAGGCCCCAGGGCTAGTGCAGTGAAAGTGGCTCACATTGAGAAGGTCGCCATCCTCTACCCGAGTAACAGCTTCAACCACATGGAGATGATGTGAGGGCCAAGCCGGGGGGGAAAGGGGGGGCTTCTCGGGCTGACTTCTCCCGCCCAGAGGTGACCATACCTTTGGCCCTTCCCTTAACAGTGTTACCCTGAAAGCACAGAAAGGACAGCGCTGCCTTGACCCCAGGTCAAAGCAAGCAAGCTTCATGATTAAGGTAAGCGGCCGATGCCTTCCCTGCCGAGCGCACTGCACCCCAGACAGACCTCTGCACGAAAGGAAAGAGAGGGGCCACTGCGGAGCCTTGCGGTGCTCCTGTGGACACTCCTGCTCCCGTGGACACTGCCACCGGCGCTCCTGTGGACTCTGCCACCGGTGCTCCCGTGTGGACACTGCCACCGGGGCTCCCGTGTGAACACTGCCACCCGTGCTCCCGTGTGGACACTGCCACCGGGTCTCCCATCCTCTCGTGTGGACACTGCCACCGGCGCTCCCGTGTGGACACTGCCACTGGCGCTCCCGTGTGAACACTGCCACCGGTGCTCCCGTGTGGACACTGCCACCGGGGCTCCTGTGTGGACACTGCCACAGGCGCTCCCGTGTGGACACTGCCACCGGGGCTCCTGTGTGGACACTGCCACCGGGGCTCCCATCCTCTCGTGTGGACTCTGCCACTGGTGCTCCCGTGTGAACACTGCCACCGGGGCTCCCGTGTGGACACTGCCACCAGGGCTCCCATGCTCTCGTGTGGACACTGCCACCGGGGCTCCCATGCTCTCGTGTGGACACTGCCACAGGCGCTCCCGTGTGGACACTGCCACCGGGGCTCCCATGCTCTCGTGTGAACACTGCCACCCGTGCTCCCGTGTGAACACTGCCACCAGTGCTCCCGTGTGGACTCTGCCACCGGGGCTCCCGTGTGGACACTGCCACCGGGGCTCCCGTGTGGACTCTGCCACCAGCGCTCCCGTGCTCCCGTGTGAACACTGCCACCGGGGCTCCCGTGTGGACTCTGCCACCGGCGCTCCCTTGTGGACACTGCCACCGGTGGGCCTCGGTTAGGACAAAAGCCCCCTCCTCTGACAGATGGCGGTGCATGCCAGTCCTCCACGACGGAGGACAAACTGCCCTAGAACTACAACTCCTGTTCTCTCACTACAGCAAGCTCAGAGAAAGAGTTTTTTAAAGAAGAAAAGCCTATGAAGTCCCGGGAAAGAGGCTTCAAAGCCTGGATCAAGCCCTGTGCCCTGGAGTCCCAGCCCCTCGGAGGCTCGAGGAAGTGTGAGGTCCTCCTCGGTGCTGCGCGCACAGTTCCACGTACCAATCAAGGCGAAGAGCCAGGGACTGCAGCACATGGGGATCTGCTGAGCTGAACTGCAGACTTCATGTAGTTTTCCATAAAGTACCTTTTAGCATTGTTAAGTTATTCCAAGAAAGAAACAATTTCCAATAAAAAGCCTGAAGAAAACTTGATAGCAGGACACCCTGCCCCCCCCAACTGCATGTCTTAAGTGGTTACTTGGGCAGAAATGACTCTTCCTCTTGAGTCAGTGTCTGTCGACCAAGCCCCACCACCA
Organism: Perognathus longimembris pacificus; assembly: GCF_023159225.1. Lineage (NCBI taxonomy): Eukaryota > Metazoa > Chordata > Mammalia > Rodentia > Heteromyidae > Perognathus > Perognathus longimembris. The sequence goes on from NW_025961116.1 coordinate 5,996, forward strand.
TCCTGTTCCTTGACCAGCACTGCCCACTTGTCCAAAATGTATCTGACACGTAGCACATTTCTTTACTAAGTCCTCTCTTTCCATTCGGAAATAGTCCCTGAATAAAATGTTTTTACTGCTTTCATTAATGTCCAAATGCTTTCTTTTGCACCTTCCAAAATGCAAATATGGCACTCTTCTACTTTGCAAGATTAAAGTATAGGTCACACTGCTTAGGAAAGCGTGAGCCCCTCTCCAGACACGGCTGCTGGTTATCACTCCCTAGCAGTCTCTATTCTACTCATATGTAATTATGCACAGTTTCTGTAATGTTTTCTACTTGAAAAGCTCTTTCTTTTCCATTCATGTATTCTTTTTTTTGGCCAGTCCTGGGGCTTGAACTCAGGGCCTGAGCACTGTCCCTGGCTTCTTTTTGCTCAAGGCTAGCACTCTGCCACTTGAGCCACAGCGCCACTTCTGGCTTTTTCTGTTTATGTGGTACTGAGGAATCAAACCCAGGGCTTCATGCATATGAGGCGAGCACCCTAGCACTAGGCCACATTCCTAGCCCTCATTCATTTATTCTTATTCATCCACTTGTTCAATATCTACTCACCTCTAAGACTTAGCTCCAAAGTTACTAACATACACTGTCACATTTTCATACATACATATATATATATGTATTTTATCATATTGACCCCGTTGCCCACTTGTCTCTCCCTCTATCTTCCCCCAGTCCCTTTCCTTGCCTCAAATAGTCCCCCTTGTACTTTCATTGCTTTTTAAAAGAAATCTAGACTCACACAGAAGAGAAAATGTGAACTTTGTCTTTCTGAATCTGGCTTAATTTCTGAAGTTTGCTTAACATGATGATCTCCACTTCAATCCATTTTATTTTCCAATCACATGATTTTGCCATTTTTTAGACTGAATAATACTCCCTTCCACATGTATGCCACATTTTCTTCACTTGATCATCCATTCATGCTATGCTGGTTCTATAACTTGTGTGACTATGCCATCATAAACGGGTATGGCGTGGCCCTATGTAGATCTCTACCTAGCGTGGCAGAAAAGGTGTGCTTTAAAATGCATGCACACAGAAGCTGGTCTCAGTTCACCCACGCATGACTACGAGAATCACCACCCGCCTTTCAGCACCCACTTTGCCCTCAGGTCAGGCTGGTGAATGAGCTGGAACAAGTGTCACTGGAAAGTGTGCCTACGGACCCTACCACACACTGTAAGCAAAGGGAAGCTTTGGAGAGCTGCACTGAGGCTGGAGGAGAAAGCTCAGCTCCCTTCTATCATGCATTCTGGAGTACCCTGAACCGCCAAGGGAATTCCCAGTGTACACAAATAATCACAGATGCCCTCCTGTTCACAATTCTCCTTCTTCTTCTAACACCATCCACAGCAAACAAGCACATGCACTGAGGAGTTATGCATTCCCTCCATTAGTCAACACATGATCACAGATACTAACAATGAATAATGAAAGGACTTTCAATGACACAACACCTTCTATACTTACACCAGAATTCTTTAAATGAAGATTCTGGCTTACAACGAGATAAGAATATCCAGACTGATTGCACCTACCTAAATCTATGCTAACTCCTGAGGAAACGAGTCTTTTTCAGTTAAACTTTGTTCCTAAGTCTAGGGAAAGTAACACCCGTGTCTAAATATGGAAATCTGATGGGCCAATACAAATGCTTTTTTAAGAAGCATAATTCTTACTTATGCTACTCAAGTCTGTAAATTTGGATTCATTCATCCACCCATCTATCCATTCATCTCATAGTCTCAATGCCTCCCAAAAGCCAGGTGATATTCTGCTTGCTAGGGATACAGCTGTCAATAAAAAACAAAAAGATCTCTGCTCTTCTGGGGCTTACATTCTAGTGAGATCTGAGAATTCACAGTTCAGAGCCAGCCCAGGCAGATGAAACCCAGAGATTCTCTACAGTTTGACAGCACAAGGATGGACACAAAGGTATGGCTCAAGTGGTTTGAGTACTAGCCATAAGCAAGAAAGCTGAGCAAGAAGGCAACATCCTTAGTTTGAGCTCTGGTACCAGAACATACATGAAAAGAATTATTCCAGTATATGCAATGTCTGATAATAATCTGAAAATAGAATCCAATTCACTATGGTATGTTTTAAGTAAGAAAAATACTGCTTTAAAAATACTGTGAGGGGGCTGGGGATATGGCCTAGTGGCAAGAGTGCCTGCCTCATATACATGAGGCCCTGGGTTCGATTCCCCAGCACCACATATACAGAAAATGGCCAGAAGTGGCGCTGTGGCTCAAGTGGCAGAGTGCTAACCTTGAGCAAAAAAGAATCCAGGGACAGTGCTCAGGCCCTGAGTCCAAGGCCCAGGACTAGCAAAAAAAAAAATACTGTGAGGGCTGGGAATGTGGCTTAGTGGTAGAGTGCTTGCCTAGCATGCATGAAGCCCTGGGTTTAATTCCTTAATACTACGTAAACATAAAAAGCTAGAAGTGGCTCTGTGGCTCAAAAGGTAGAGTGCTAGCCTTGAGCAAAAAGAAGCTCAGGGACAGTGCTCAGGCCCTGAATTCAAGCCCCAGGACTGGCAAAAAAAAAAAGGAAAAAAGAGAGAGAGACAGAGAAAGGAAGAAAAACATAAAAATACCGTGGCTCATACCTGTAATTTTAGCTCCTGGGGGCTGAGCTGTGACGATCGTGGTTCAAATGCAGGCAGGAAAGTCTGTGAGATTCTTATCTCTAGTTAACCACCATAAATCCAGAAGTGGAGGTAGAGTGCTACCCTTAAGCAAAAAAGGCTCAGTAACAGTGCCCAAACACGGACTTCAAGCCCCAGGACCAGCCCAAACAAAAACAACAACAAAACTGCAAGTGAACAAAGTCTACCTGTGTGATCACTTACTGGTAACTCACGTGTGAATATCTGTAATATGTGTGGATAATGTATGTATGCAACATTTTTTAAGCATGAAATTCAGTGTCAGACAGATCCACCTTAAGCTTTTTCTAGGTGTTTCATTTCCAAAGCCCCCAAATAACCACAAAGATGACTTTGGTCAATTAAACCGGATGCCCAAATCAAGAACATTTTCCGCTACATTACAAAGTACTGGAAAACATAGACTAAAAAGCTAGAGTTCAGGGCTGAGAATATGGCTTAGTGGTAGAGCACTTGCCTAGCAAGCATGAAGCCCTGGATTCGATTCCTCAGCACCACATACACAGAAAAAGGCAGAAGTGGTGCTATGCATCTAGAGGTAGAGTGCTAGCCTTGAGCAAAAGAAGCCAGGGACAGTGCTCAGGCCCTGAGTTCCAAGCCCCAGGACTGGCAAAAAAAAAAAAAAGTCAGTGTTTATATCATAAGATGTCCGAAACAATGTCGGACAGGAAGATAATGGTATGTAATATTTGATAAAAAATTCCATGCAATGAGGAGGACATATTTCCTCCTTGATATAAGGTTTTCAGTTGATTGAATCAAGTATTTGCCCCACACCTTCTTTTTCCTTTGCCATAAAGGCCATAATCTTGACTGAGAACTTAGATACAAGTAAGATGACATGCTGCACTGTTCAGAATACTTTCCACTCACAATGTTGGAGTTGTTTCTGAAATATTTTGGCATCTTTATTCTTGATCTAGGTTTTGTTCTGCATAACCAACTATGAGCAGACCTCTCCGTTTCCTCATCATCTCAAATGATGGCCTCAGCAGAAGCACAATCTTTGTGGGTTCTGTCAGACTATCTCAATTCCTTTTCTTCCAGCTTCCCATTCTGTGCCCACTAACTACTCAAGTGACAGCTCAGCCCTGTTCTGCCAGTTCCTGGAACAGATTAACCTAAGATTTAGCACGCCAGCAACTTCCACTTTCCTCTGGCAGCCAGTCACTGATGACAAAACCGCACCTGAGAAGGCGGCTTTTACATGCCGGGGATTTGCAGATGTGGGCTTCACTCCTGGCCTCTGACACTAGGTTTTCAGACCCCTGCACACCAGGCTTACTAGCCTGATCCTAGGATAGAATCTCTGCCATTCCTTGCCCTCTCCCCACCTTGTTGTAGCCTACCTGACCATGAAGGACTTCCCTTGTGTTTTCCTAGGTTCCAAACATTAACAATTTGAGCCACGGTGCCACAGGTAAGGCCTGTGACTTTTCATCTTAGATTGCCTATTGCCACTGGCTTGCAAAGACCATAGTCCAAGGACGACAGCCAAGTATAACAAATGTTCCATGATTCACATGCTTTCTACTAACGCCATCTACAATAACAATCAGCCTTGGACTACCAAGCGCTAAGAAATGGGATTCCACCCTATTTATCATCCAAAGGAAATCATGCTAATTTAACACTATGCGCTTTCAAAAGCTGATGGGTTTTTTTTCTTTTGCTCTACATTGGACAGTCTCCTAGAATTAAGCTCTGTATTAAATAAACTCACCTCTCTTTCTCTCTCTCTTCAAGTCCTAGGACTTGAACTCAGGGCCTGAGCACTGTCCCTGAGCCTCTCTGTGCTCAAGGTTAGCACGCTACCTCTTGAGCCACAGCGCCACTTCTGGCTCTTTCTGCTCATGTGGTGATGAGGAATTGAACCCAGGGCTTCATGCATGCAAGGCAAGCACTCTTGCTACTAGGCCATATTCCCGGCCTCTAAACCCATATCTTCCATGTTTTGAGCTGTTCTCCCAGAGTCTGTATCTACTTATAACTCCTTTTAAATTTATATACTCAAAAAGTATACATATTTCTGGTTATGCAATAAAGAATCCCTTTATAAGAAAAGAGAAAGAAAGAAGGAAAGAAGGAAGAAATGAAGGAGGAAGGAAAATGGGAAGTTGTCTTAGATTACCCTTCAGCCCTTTAGTACTTTCAGGGAAGTCCAGAGGACATCAGATTGAATAGCTTCTCCATTTCACAGATGATGAAAATTAAGGCTCAAAAAGAGAAGTGACTTAAGTTTTGTAATTGCACTTGCTGCAGTAGTGGGACACAAGGTCAAAGCTCAAAGAGAGATGGAACATAAAGAGAGGAGACAGAGAGGCACAGAGAGAGAATGAGAGTAAGCAACTGTCCTTATTTGTCTTCTGGATCCAGCCATGCCTCAACTCCACTTGGGCTTCCTAGTGATTAGGCCAATAAAATCCCTCTTTTGCTTAAAAAAAGAAAAAAGAATCCTTTTATAGCAATGAACACTTTTCTCATACCATTCTAGATGTCAATTTTATATAGTTTTCATCCCAGGACTAACTCTTCAAACAAAATTTATTTTGACACACCAGAAATCACATTCTAAATGGGCAGTGTTTTCTCTCAAAACAGTTTTGATGAAGACCACGTACTTGTTGTAATGTAATGTATGTGTGGCCACAAAGCGTTAATGGAATCTTTGAAAATGTCGAGTTCTGTATCTTGACTTTTCTCTACGGCAAGCAGCCCTACTGCTCTACAGAACTTACTGAAGAGCAGCGCCCAGCTACATCACCTCTCAGTCACCACATACAAGAAACGAGAAACTGCCATCTCTGAAGATATTTTAAAACAGCCTCTGAAAAGTCACAACGTATCTACTGAGAAAATGCATCATAGTTCAAGTCCCTATGACAACTTTTTTATAGCCCAATTGAAGGATGCCCTCCACTTATCATTTTATCCATCTATAAAATAAAATGAACTTCCTGACATAGCAACTGCAGGTGCAAATAGCAGTGTGTAATAATACCTCTGAGTCCTAAAGAATAAACAGTGTAAAACATGCCTATGCGAGCCTTACTGCTATACATTAAGATGGATGCAAGACACAGCAGTAAGACATACTTATGCTTAAACTGTACTCAGACTTAAAAATTAACTTGGTATCTATGGGAGATGAAGGATAAAAATTCAAAGTTCCATTTAAAAAGCCATTTCCATATGCAATAAAGCTCTGACTTTCAAGAAACCACTCATGGTTTGGAAAGTGAAACCTAACTCATTATTGGAGGAAAAAAAAGGAGGCAGAGGGAAATTCCGTTACTCTAAGAACACAATAAATAAAAATAAAACGTTTGATTTTGTAACAAGAAATTTTCCCCAAGGTGGCAGGTTTTGCTGACTCAACTGTAATGTTATCCAATCAGAGTTGGGAAGGGAAAGTGATTTTACAGATAAATACTGCTCAGTGCTTTGTGAGACACATTCTGAGCTTAACACAGAAGAACTTCACATCCCAGCACCATGAGCCAAACTGGCATTCTTACTTTCTGCCTTATCATCCTGACTCTGAATGGGATTCAAGGTAAGAAATATCAAAGGATATTTACTTTATAAAATCAGGAGTAAGGCTGGGTACAAATTCTAAAAATATAGAAGTAATGTATTTGTGACTTTCACTGTGTTCCTATAAATGACGGGGAAATAAGCAGTTCTCTTTGGTCATAGTTCCTATGAATGGCTAACGTGAGAGAAAGAAGTACAATGAGCATGAGAAAGAAGAGGAAACAAACAAAAAGGAGTTTGAGAGCAAAACTGAAGGGGAAGAAGGACAGGATAAGAAAGATACTTCCCTCCCTAAGTTTAATAATACAAGCAGCACGGTGGGGAGGGGATCACAGTCAAGTTGCAATTCCCTCCTTCCAGATCATCAGCTATGACGCTGTTCAGACCCATGTTACAAAGGGGTTAGGAGACGCCGTGACAACACGGGCTCTGGACTCAAGTTCGACTCAGGCTGCGTCGCATACCTAGAAAGAGGCACTGTGCTAACCAACCCTGCTCTGCCTGTTTCCCCGCAGGAATTCCTCACTTGAGAACCGTGTGCTGCCGCTGCATCGAAGTCGGCATGCAGTCCGTGCACCCAAAGACCTTAGAAAAAGTTGAAATTATCCATCAGAGTCTATCCTGTCCACATGTTGAGATCATGTAAGTACGCCCCCACCCGCTGGCCACTTTCCTAGCTGTGATGACGTATTCACCACAAAAGGTCAGTAAAGGGCTTGCGATGATTCTAAAACAACTACAGAAGAGAGAGAAATATTTAGGGTGAAAGTGTCCAACTTGGGAACTGGGTAGTGAATGTTCTGTTGTACCTACATTATCCTAAATATTTCTACCATTTACTTCTACAGTGCTACTATGAAAAATGGAAAGAAACAATGCTTGAATCCAGAATCCAAGGCCACCAAGAAATTACTGAAAGCTGTTAGCAAAGAAAGGTAGGTCTGCTGCTTGAAAAGCTGTTCTTTGGGAAAAGGGAATCTTGGCAAGTTAGAAATATCAGCCTTTGCTATGAGATCCTTACATTAAAAATATTATCACTATGATGCCCTTTCCGAACTACATTTATATATACAATGGAGTGCTGTTATGCGGCACTTGTTTAAAGGGGGCAGCAAATAACTTCATCCTTGACATAGAACTATAACTATCCAAGCAATGCTGCCACATTTCCCCCAACCCTTTTCTGGTATAAAAAAGCAGCCCCGGGGCTGGGAGAGCTTGCCTTGTATACATGAAGCCCTGGGTTCGATTCCCCAGCACCACATATACAGAAAACGGCCAGAAGTGGCTCTGTGGCTCAAGTGGCAGAATGGTAGCCTTGAGCAAAAAGAAGCCAGAGACAGTGCTCAGGCCCCGAGTCCAAGGCCCAGGACTGGCAAAAAAAAAAAGCAGCCCCTATAGTTCATCATGACTATGTAGCTGCAGGAAAACTCACCAAAAATTTTACTTTAAGATCTGTGGGTTACTCTATGAACTCACTATATTTAAGTAGAAACACGACTGAAACAAGGGTCTTTGATACCCAACATCCATATTTCCTCTTCCTACAGGTCTAAAAGATCTCCTTAAAACCAGAGAAGCGAATCACTGCAGTGCTGACACAAACGGACCTCAGAGACTCTCTCTCTCTCCTAACTGCTCTACCGTACACTAGACCTAATCGTCCCTGGTTTGCAGTTCTAAAAGATGACCATCCAGGCACCAAACTAGCTTCTACTACTGCTAAAGGAAAGAAGATGGTTCAATGCCCTGAATGAGTCCAGTAGGAGCTCAATTACCCCACAAGCTACGCCTGGTGCTACATGCTGAGCAAATGTGCCAGGTCCGACACATGCTCCTCACTTCTGTCTTCTAAGAGTTACTAAAGGAGTTTTTTTTCCTCCTCTAGGTTTATCAGAGTTATGTGATTGTCAAATAAAGCTAAAAAGTATGCAGCTCAAGCAACAATACAATCTGCTTCTTAAGAAGCAGTCTTTACTTCGTTGGCTTCTACTGCATCCTTCTAGGGGGGCCGTGTTCTCCCAGCAGTTATATGCTGACAATTCCAGACACGTACAGGCAGCTAGACATGTGTGGAAATGGGCAGGGAAATATTTTGTGAAAGACTGAACAAAGTGAAATTCTTCAATCTGTTTTTCTTACATTGTTTTCATTGCACACAGACTAACCGGTGTAATTAAATATTTTATGAGTAACTAAAAAAAACTTCAAATCTAAATATAATTTCAAATATTTAAGAAATGGGCTGGACAGTCTTTTAAAGGTGTGCAAATATTAAGAAGAAAATGTAAATAATGAAAGATGAAAAGGTAATAAAGTGATTATTAACTAAGATGTGGCACCTTGTGTTATCTGGCTGGAGTATCAATGTCTTGGAGAAGTTGGGGTGGGCAGAAGGCCCCTGAGCGGGAGAACTGCCAAACTCCTCCTGACTGCAGTCTCCTCAAGGCCCCTCAGAAAAGCCCTACGTGACTGGGGTGGCATAAGGGAACTTGTTCCGAGCCTCACACTCCACAGCCAAGTTTCTAGAAGACATCTCCATCTGCGTATTCCACAAAACCTTCAAATTCCAAATGCCTTACATTCCCTTCTCTTAGATCTGTTTCTTTTCTTCTATTTCCCAGGGTAAATGCATTCAGTTCCCAAGCCAGAAGCATGAAGCAATTCTATACTACTTCCCTTACCTCCACAGCCAGTTGTTTGGAATATACCTATAATACAACTAGTTGGCAAACTTTTAGTGCCTAGAATACACGAACACACACACACACACACACACACACACACACACACGGCCAAATTAGAAAGAGAAGTGAATAAAATTTTCATAGAAGAAAAGGGCATGAACTCCTAATATGAAAAGATGCCCAGCTTCGTCGGTAATCAAGACCATGCACATTCAAATCCTTACAGGAAGCCCCGCACCTGGGCTCACGGGAAGCTCACCCCTGTGATCCTAGCCACGCAGGACTCTCAGCCACTGACCTCCAGGGTCTTTTCAATGTGAAGAACCACTTGTCTTCTGTTGTCAGGATTCTCTTTATCTCTGGGTTTTGAAACTTTGACTATTATGTCGCTCAGCCTATCTGGGTTTCTCTTGCTCGAAGGTCACTGCATTTTTTGGATATGTAGATCTGTATCCTTCATTAGATTGAAGAAGTTTGGGGTAACTGTTTTTGTGAAGATGGTTTCTACTTCCCTCTTGTCCCTTTCAAAACGCACAGTACACACACGGTGCTCTATCTGCTGGTAGCCCACAGAAGGCTCTGTCCTTCTGTTCACTGGTTTGGCTTTCTGCTTCTCACTCAGTGTCAAAGATCCTACCTTTCAAATTTGCAGATTCTTCTTTCTGGTTGTTCAAAACTCCCACTGAAGCCCACGGGTGAGTTTTTTCTTCATTCAGTTTTTTTGTGGGAAGTTTATTCTTTTTTTAAATAATTATTATTTATTGTCAAAGCGATGTACAGAGGGGTTACAGTTTCATACGTAAGGCCACGGGTACATTTCTTGTACTCTTTGTTACCTCCTCTCTCATTCCCCCCTCCCTTCATTCAGTTTTTATCAATTTCTGATCTAGAATTTTAATTTTATTCTATTTTGGTAATTTCTAACTTCTAATTTGATTTTCTCATTTTTCCTTTTGTTCCTTAGCTCTTTGGTATCCTTTACCTCTTCAAGCATATTTAAGTCAACTGGTCTGACATCTTTGGGTAGTAAATTCAATGTCTAGGCTTCCTCAAGACTTGAGGGGCTTTATTCTAACTTAATTATTTTCTTAAAGCCCCCAACTCTAAATTCTGTCACCTTCTGAGAGCACTAGCTATTATAACTGCAACCCAAGGATTTTGAGGAGACATGATTCAGCTATATATACTTTCTCAATTTTTTTTTAAAGAAATTAAGGTAATAGAAAAAAAGCAGATGTTTAAACTAAGAATGGACTTTCTATTCAGGACAAGTAAAGAATTGGATTTATAATATTACAGTTTCACTTTTAACATATTGTTACCAGGAAAAAATATTTTGAAAGGGACAGAAATATCATCTTCATGTACCTTTCATTATAGCATATTGTTATAACTCTTTCATTTTGATATTGCTTTTCTTTGTCCAGTCCTGGGCCTTGAACTCAGGGCCTGAGCACTGTCCTTGGTTTCTTTTGTGCTCAAGGCTAGCACTCTACCACTTGAGCCACAGCACCACTTCTGGCTTTTTCTATATATGTGGTACTGAGGAATCGAACCCAGGGCTTCATGCATGCAAGGCAAGCACTTTACCACTAGGCCATATTCACAGCCCCTTAGTATTGCTTTTTTAAATAGTATTTTATGAATAAGAAGATGATGCACGTATGTATAGGAAAAAAATAGTGTTTGGTACTACCCAAAATCTCAGGCATCCACTACAAGTCTATGCAGGCATTAAGTCAGCATAAACTCAAATGCCAATATGCAAATTAATTTTTCTGGCACATTATTTATCAAAATATTCCAGAAATGTTTTAATTTTTGTAGTTCTAGTGTAGATAAAAAATCTCAAGTAAAAATCTTGTTTTTAAGAAAGTTTCACTTAGGTTGCCCAGGTTGGTCCCAAACATCTGGGCTCAGGTAATCCTCTGGTCTAGGCCTCCAAGTAATCGGGACTGCAAGCACATGTCACCACATCTGGCATTAAGAAAACCCTTTTAAAATAAATAAAGGAATGGATTGTGACATTCCTGACATATCAGAAAACAACCCAAATACCCAGGACTGAGAAGAAGCAAACCAGAAAGATGAAGAACTATTTTAAAATATGGGAGCAGCTTGGAGTCAGTCGCTCATGCCTGGAATCCCACATCTGAGGACTGTAGTTCAAAGCCAGCCTGAGCAGAAAAGTCTGAGAGACTCTCATCTCCAATGAACCTCCTGCTCCCCCCGAAAAAAGCTGGAAGTAGAGCTGTGGCTCAAGTAGTGGAGCACTAGCCTTGAGCAACAAAATCTCAGGGACAGTGCCAAGGCCCCAAGTTCAAGCCCCAAGACTGGTACACACACACACAGAGAACTATGCACACACTATGAAAGTTTATGTAAACCAAAATTAGTTAATGGGAATTATGCCGTGAAAATGCTTACACATATAACTGTGTGTAAAAACTTCATCATTCGCTTGTTATTCTCCCTCGGGGTGTCATCACTACAAGATTAAAAGGCCACTTTTCCTCCAGTTTTGCTCCATTTTCTAGCCTCCTGTTTCGCCATTACTTCATTGTTAGTCACCGGTGCCCAAGTGTTTACAGCTTCTGAGATCTGGCATACTTTATCATGCCTTCTGCTAAAAATATATTCCCTTCACTTTCATCTAGCAACAAACTCCAAGCACGTCTTTTTTTTTTTGTTTTTCAGCCCGTCCTGGGGTCTGAACTCAGGGCCTGAGCATGGTCCCTGGCTTCTCTTTGCTCAAGGCTAGCACTCTGCCACTTGAGCCACAGCGCCACTTCTGGCTTTTTCTACCTATGTGGTGCCAAGAAATTGAACCCAGGGCTTCATGTATACAAGGCAAACACTCTACCACTAGGCCACCTTCCCAGCCTCCAAGCAATTCTCTTTCAGGCCTGATAGTATAGCTGTATTTGAGCCCATCTGTGAGGGTGGGGGCCTTCTCTCTGAACCGGATAGTTTTATATAATCCTTTAACATAGGATTTCTTCTACAGTAACTAATTTACACGTTGTCCCCCTGACCAACTAAACTGAGCTCTCTAAGGGTAGAGATCATTGCTGGTATTTGTGTCCTCAGTCTAGAATCATAATAAAAGTTGAGCAATGACACATGTGATAAAACACTCAGTGAGGATTTAAAGGCTGTAGATTTTCTTTTCTTTTTTTGGTAGACATATTTTTTAAAATAAATCCGGATATTTTAAGTATAAAAGTTGTTTCTCCAGGGCAATTTTTCCTCGGGTAAGGCGGCTGCTTAGCGAGTAGAGTCACGTGCAGTCAGACCAGCGCCCAAAATCACACAAGAAAAACCTCGCCGCTGCCAACATCCAGCCACGGCTGTCCTGGAAAGGGGGTCCTGACCTCCTCTCTCGAAGCCGCTCACCCCCGGATCGCACCCGGCCCTCGGGCTGTGAGAGCCGGCCACCCAGACGCCCACAGAGGAGAACTCAACTCGGAAGGACGTCCCTACAATCCGAGATGCAGACAGGACGCGAGACCCAGGCAAACTATCACCGGCTGGCTGGTGGCTCGACGTACCCTGTGTCCCACTACTTGGCTGCAGGGGGAGAAAGGGGGGGTGGGGGGTGGGAATGTGAAGTTGGGGTTCTGAGGCTGTTCCCCACCCCCACCCCCGCCCCCGTGCTCGGTCTTTCGGTAGCGGCTGGAAGGAGCGGAAGTCCACTGAGGGAGAGATAAAGCAAGGCGCGCTCCGCCCTGCGCGCCCTGGGGGCCGGTGCACCCCCAGTCCCTGCGCACAGTGGGGGTCCCCCCCCCTGCCCCGCCCGGCGGATCCACCGGGGAACGGCCACTGTCCCGCCGTGCCTGGCTCCCTCCCCGTCCCCTCCCCGCGGGACCGTGGGAACGTCCTGCCCCCTGCGGGCTGGGAGCCGCTTTTACTCCCACACGAGGGGCGTTCCGACCTGGGCCCGGGCCGCCTCCTCCCCATCCCGCCCCCCCCCCCCCCGCGCTCACCCAGGCGCCTCTCCTTCCCGGGTGGGATCGATCCTCCGCGCCGGCCCGGGGACCCCGAGCGGCGACGCCCGCGGAGCTAGCGAGCGTGGGCAACTGCGGCGGTAACTCCAGCCTGGAGAAGGTTCTGGAAGCGCGGCCGGCCGGGCATGCGCAGGGTGCGAGCCCCGGCGGCGGCGGCGGGAAGAGGCCCGGGAGGCCCGGCCGGCCGACGCGGGACCCAGGTAGCGCGGCCCGGAGCCCCTTCGCTCTCGGCTGAGCGCGCGTGCCGCGGACTTCCGGGGCCCGGCTTCACGAGATGCACACGCCATGGGACAGAGCGCATGGGGCGCTCACGCCATGAGACAGGACGCGGGGCGCACGCGCCAGGGGACGCACGCACCACGGAACGCACGCACCACGGGACAGGGCGGGCACGGCGCACGGGACACGGGCCGGGGCTGGGACAGGGGCGGAGCAGCGAGGCCTCGGTCCCCCCAGCCCACCCCCGCCGTGGGCCTGCCCTCCTCCGGGACCGTCCCCCGGGGATAGGGGCGGGGAGGAAGCCAGGCGCCCGCATTTCCCGCTGGCATCCGCGCGCCCCTCCCTCCGTGACATGCGCTGGGGGGGGGGGAGGTGGCGGGGGCGGAAGGAGCCCGGGGTACCAGACGCGTGGCCCGCCCAGGCTCAGCCCCAGGCCCGGGATCCGCCCGGGACCCGTGGCGGGCGGGTCCTGCGGGTGTCCTCGGGGAGAGGGTGCGCATCGCGGGGAAGCCGAGGCGGGCGGGTGTCCTCGGGGAGAGGGGGCGCATCGCGGGCAGGCTGAGGCGGGCGGGTGTCCTCGGGGAGAGGTGGCGCATCGCGGGGAGGCCGAGGCGGGCGGGTGTCGTCGGGGAGAGGGGGCGCATCGCGGGGAGGCCGAGGCGGGCGGGTGTCGTCGGGGAGAGGGGGCGCATCGCGGGGAGGCTGAGGCGGGGGGGGGGTGTCCTCGGGGAGAGGGGGCGCATCGCGGGGAGGCCGAGAAGCCGCGTGAGCGCGGGGGAGACTCAGCGAGGGCGCCCAGGCCCCGGGTCCAAGCCTTGGCGTCCACGGCCACGCGTTCTGGCCGACTGCCCTGGCGTGGGGAGGCTCCAGAGGGAGGCGCGATCCGAGGGCCTGACCCGGGGAGACAAACGGGACCGGAGCCGGGAAGGAGGTGGACAGGAGACGCGGCTCGCGTGCTCGGGGTTTGGGTTCCCGGCGGCTTTCCTGTAGGCCTGGCATTGAAGGGGGTGCGGGACTGGAGCTGTGGCTCCAGGGGCAAAGGGCCGCCTGGGAGCAGGAAAACTGATTCTCAAAAGCTCTGAGTTCAAGACCCAGTGTGGACACAGGAGGGGGGGGAGGAGAGGGAGGGAGGAAGGAAGGAAGGAAGGAAGGAAGGAAGGAAGGAAGGAAGGAAGGAAGGAAGGAAGGAAGGGAAAAGACAAAAGCATGCATACTTTCTTTTAAAGGCTACCGGGAGTGGTATGCATACTTTCTTTTAAACCCACCGGGAGTGGTGGGTTCCCCCGCACGCCCGCGGTTGTCCTCGGGGAGAGGGGGCGCATCGCGGGGAGGCCGAGGCGGGCGGTTCCTGCGGGTGTCCTAGGGGAAAGGGGGCGCGGGTCCGCGGGGAGGCTGAGGCGGGCGGGTGTCCTCGGGGAGAGGGGGCGCATCGCGGGGAGGCCGAGAAGCCGCGTGAGCGCGGGGGAGACTCAGCGAGGGGCCCAGGCCCCGGGTCCAAGCCTCGGCGTCCATGGCCACGAGCTCTGGCCGACTGCCCTGGCGTGGGGAGGCTCCAGAGGGAGGCGCGATCCGAGGGCCTGACCCGGGGAGACAAACGGGACCGGAGCCGGGAAGGAGGTGGACGGGAGACGTGGCGCGGGCTCGTGGTTTGGGTTCCCAGCCGCTTTCCTGAAGGCCTGGCGTTGAAGGGGGTGCGGGACTGGAGCTGTGGCTCGAGGGGCAAAGGGCCGCCTGGGAGCCGGAAAGCTGATTCTCAAAAGCCCTGAGTTCAAGACCCAGTGTGGACACAGGAGGAGGGGGGTGGAGGGGGGAAGGAGAGGGAGGAAGGGAGGGAGGAAGGAAGGAAGGAAGGAAGGAAAAAGACAAAAGCATGCATACTTTCTTTTAAAGGCTACATAGATTCTTCACTGGAACTCCATTTTTGGGAGGCTACGGAGAGCGTGGAGAAGGAGGAGAAATGTGGACATGTACCACGGCAAGCCTGGCTGGAAGCGTGTCCCCCCCCCCCCCCCAGTAACACAGTGACACATTTGCCAGGTTTGTAACTAGTGTTTCTCTCCTAAGTAAAAGCTGTTACACGTTCAGGCATTGTTTCCTAAGACTTATTTTTAATTAGAAAATTATTTACCTTCAGTTCTTTGAATTAATTGCTCATATGGAAATTTAGATCTAATACTGTTTTCATTTGATGCGTTACATGCTTACTGAAAAAAACCCAAAAGACCTTTTACATTTCCCTTAAACATGTCCAAGTACTTCTGCCTTTTCCATAATAAGGCCAGGAATCTACTGAGCTGAGTTCCTTTTTGTTCTGCAGAGAAGTAACAAAGCCAGTAGATAAGCTTGGGCAAGCCCATCTGTCCTAATCAACAGATATGTCGGCTGCATCAGTTCTGTCCACACGCCTCTTAGGTGTTTGGGGCCAGGAAGGCAGGGGATGCTTGCGTGCGCGTGTGCGTGTGAGGACAGGGCAGTGCACTATGCGTGCGTGTGTGCGCATGTCCACTGTACTGGGGGCTGGAGAAGGGGCTGCCACAGCAGTCAAGTAGAAGCCAGGAGAGGTGGAGGGCAGAGTAGGGGCGCTCATTACGTAATCCATTCCTCAGCCACACGGGCAGCTATTTTACATCCTTTACTAAAAGTCACCAATTTATGTGAAATTGAAATTAAACCTGCAGAAATTCCCTTGGATCTGAAAGTAGGGTTTCCTCAGCACAACCCAGATGGTGCTCTGATTAGTTTAGCGACATCAGCTAAGGAGAGCAGCCAATCGGAGTTTAGTAGGAAGGTGATCCTCGCAATAAATAGGGTCCCCAAGAACATGCTCTCTAAAGGATCCCTCAGACTTGAGCTCCCCGGTAGGAGTGACCCGGCAGACCCCATTCCACTATGGAGAAAAGAGGGGCTCCTTTCCTCGTGGGCATCATCCTCCTGCTTCTGATTGCAGCTCAAGGTGAGAGTTTTGAGTAATATTAGGTTAGTCAGGTCAGAGCTGTGGTTCACGCTAAAATCCTTGGGGTTCAACCAGGTAATGTTGAATATTCTGCATGTATTAGGAAGCAACACTGGGATGAGAAAAGATCATGCAATCAGTCATCCAAAGGCCATCACCTAGATCTGCCAAGTCAAATATGAGTCTTTTCTGTCTGGGCACGTGAGTTCCTAGTGTTTAATACATGTTTGAACATTGACAGTGAGACATTATCTCTCAGATCCGAGGGAATTTCTGCAAGTTACTACTTCCAGATCACATACATGGGCAGTTTCTAGGAAGGGATGTGAAACCAGTAGCACTGGCAGCTGGTAATAAAGTCTCCTAAATTATGTTTATCATGCTAATCTTGTTTCTGTAATTATGTGTGTAATGAAGCAATCTCAAATCTAGATCAGAAAAGCTGTTTACTAATTGGTTTTGTTACTGTAGGCAAATACAACCTCTCTGCAACTCCACGTCGGTATAGTGGCACTGTTCTAGTTAATGTGTGGCATAGTGGATGCTAAGTGTGAATGAATGTAAGAATTAAGGTATGACGGTAACTGTTGTGAAGGCTTTGAGGTGAGCATGGCAACACGCGCCTGTAATCGAGCCCAGGGACTCGAGCGGTGGAGGTAGGAGGACCATGGCTTGAGACCAGCTTGGATGAGCATTTGTGAGACGCTGTCTGAAATACATTCTAAAAGCAAAAGGACCAGGGGCATAGCTCAGACCCCCTGGAACTCAATCTCCAGTCACACACACACACACACACACACACACACACTTCAAAAGATTAGAGCACTACTGAAAATCAAGGAAACGGGAGGGGAAAAGATGAGAAGGGGGTAGTAATTATTATAAATAGGACTTGAGATCCAAACCTATGCCAACTTAGGTAATAAATGGATTTGAAAGTTGCTTAAGGTACTGGTTCGCATAACATACCTGAATCATGTGTCTAACCTGTAGTAGGCATCTATTAATATCGTGTAAGTTTTCCAGCCAGGGCTATAAAATAAGGAAATTAAGAGCAATATCTTTGGATTGAGGGATCTGAACTGAGACCCTATTCTCCCTCTAAAACCATATGACTTTGTTCTTACACTTAACCTCTCCAACCTTCAGTCTTTTTCCTCCTCCTCCTTCTTCCTGTTGGTCGTGGGACTTGAACTCTGAGCCTGGGCACTGTCCCTGAGCTCTTAGCACTCTTACCGCTTGAGCCATAGCACTACTTCCGGTTTTCTGGTGGTTAATGGAGATAAGAGTCTCACAGACTTTCCTGCCTGGGCTGGCTTTGAACCACAATCCTCAGATCTCAGCCTCCTGAGTAGGTAGAATTACAGGTGTGAGCCACCATTCTTATTAATTTATTTTTTTCTTGTTATTAAGGTGATTACAGAGGGGTTATAGTGACATATGTCAGGTAAAGAGTACATTTCTTTTGGGACAATGTCACCCCTCAGTCTTCTTTTTTTCTTTTCTTTTTTTAGTCAGTTGTGGGGCTTGAACTCTGGGCCTGGGCGCTGTCCCTGAGCTCTTCAGCTCAAGGCTAGCGCTCTACCACTTGAGCCACATCGCCACTTCCCTCAGTCTTCTTATTTACAAAGTGTTGTGGTGAAGATGTACAGACAACTCACTAAAATAACTTCACTAGTGTCATCCTGATGGATCACATCCGCTGAGACATTAGCCTAAAGAGGCATTGTGATCTTTCTCTTTCCCAAAGGAAACCCAATAATTAGGACTCCACGTTGTACCTGCATCGGCAGTAGGCAAGAGAGGATCAACCCCAAATTCTTGAAAGATCTCAAACAACTTGCCCCCAGTCCTTCTTGTGAGGAAACTGAAATCATGTGAGTAAAAACTCCTCTGACACCGACTTTCCTTTGGGTGTCACCCCCTCCCCCCCAACGACAATTCAGGTGGTTCCTTCCTCTGAAAATTCCAGCAGCAACTTTCTTTCTTCACATAAAAGATAAATTTCTGGTAGAGGTTAGGATCCAGGAGTGATCAACTACTTAAGTAATATACATTCATTATAGAACATGTTTTGTTTCTTCAAGAACAAAGAAAATTGCATTTCTTTGAGACTAGTAAGAAATGCTATTTAGGATAGCACAGGTGCAAGCTGTCTTGAAAATGGGCTCCTAGAAAATATTGAATGCATGTAACTAAAAAGATGAAAATAAAAACCATTTACAATCCTGCCATCCAGTGATAAATACTATTAAGCCTTTGGTATTTGGTTTTCCAAAGTTCCCTCATTTGCTTTGTGTGTACATATTTATATGTAATGTATGCAAATATATACATATATACAATCAATATACAAATAAGACCAGTATAATCATGTGCTACATACAGTACTTTCCATCAAATCTGCTGATTCATGTTTCTTGGTTTTTACCCCTTGGTTACCTATGATATAAAAACTATAAGATGGAAACTTCTAGAAAAAAATGTTTAAATAATTTTATTATAGTATATTTTTATAGTTGTTTTAACATTAGTATTAGTTGTTTTTAATCTCTTGCTGTGTCTAGTTTATAAATTAAACTTTATCATAAGAATATGTATGCATAGAGATATGGCAAAAAATAGTATATATAAGGTTCAGTACTATCAAATATTTCAGGCATCTAAAGAATGTCTTGAAACATAAGCCCCTACAGATAAGAAGGGACTGCTGTATAGTTTTATACAGGTGTGTGTGTGTGTGTGTGTGTGTGTGTGCGTGTGCATGTGTGCATGTGTGCTGGTCCTGCAGCTTAAACTCAGAGCCTGGGCATTGTCTCTAAGTCTAGCACTGTACTAGAACAAAAGTTCAAGCTTAATCTCCAGTTAACCACTGATTTTTCTGGTGCTTAATTAGATAAGAATCTTATGGGCGCTGGGAATATGGTCTAGTGGCTAGAGTGCTTGCCTCGTATACATGAAGCCCTGGGTTCGATTCCTCAGCACCACATATATAGAAAATGGCCAGAGGTGGCGCTGTGGCTCAGGTGGCAGAGTGCTAGCCTTGAGCAAATGGAAGCCAGGGATGGTGCTCAGGCCCTTAGTCCAAGCCCCAGGACTGGCCAAAAAAAAAAAAAGAATCTTTCCTGCCTGAGCTGGCTTTGAACCATGATCCACAGATCTCAGCCTCCTAAGCAGATGGATTATAAGCGTGAGCCATCGTTGCTTCGTTTTATACTGATTTTTAGTAGCACAATGGTTATGAATTCTCTCACATCCAAAAATGTCTAATAATGTTATTTTTTCCTGATGTTGGTGCGGAGGGTTGAACTCAGGACTTGCACAGGTTTACCATATACCACTGAACAGTAAATTCCCCTACTAAAAATTATTCCAATAGCCAAATTATATTGCATGATACGAGTATCCCATAATTTATATATCTAATGCCTCTCAGAAATGTAGGTTATTTCCAGTTGTTCCAAAGTCTTATTTTAGCAATATTGAGTTTCCAGTTATCTTTCTAGAGATTAGAATTGCTATAGTTAAAGGACACATGTTTTCTAATTGCTTTGATACCAAAATCAAGGATGATACAGGGAATGACTACTTTTATTTAAGAGTATACAAAAAACTTAATGAATAAAATTTGAGATTATTTCTGGAGTGACAGTTATGGCTTTTTAAAACTTATAGCTTAGAAAACAGCTTATTATCTTTTAGGTCATTTCATTAGAAAGATCAGCCAACACCATTCTTTCATTGTTTCTGCAAAAACTTCTGAAATCATTACTAGAAAGAAAAACAATCCCATTGTTATTTCTTTGGCAGTGCTACACTGAGGAACGGAAAGCAGACATGTCTAGACCCCAAGTCCGCATATGTGAAGAAACTGCTGAAAAACTGGGAGAAACAGGTTTGTCAAGAGGAGGACCAAGAGTTTGCTTTACAACTTTGGGAGACAATCTATAATTCCCCATTTTTCATCATTTCATCCATTCAGTTGCACTGAACTGAACAGTAAGATGCTGAGGATAAAAAGTTAATAAGAAGCCAGGTGCCAGTGGCTTAGGCCTGTAATCTTATCTACTCAGGAGGCTGAAACCTAAGAATCACAGTTAGAAGCCAGCCTGGGCAGAAAAGTCTGTAAGACTCTTATTTCCAACTAACTACACCACACACACACATACACACACACACACACACACACACACACACACACACACACACACTCTGCCAGAATTGGACCTCTAGCTCAAGTGGTAAAGCACTAGCTTTGAGCAGAAAAGCTCAGGGACAGTGCCTGGGCCCAGAGTTCAAGCCCTATGATTGGCCAAAAATAAATAATAAATAAAAGGCAGTAAGGTAGAGTCCTTTCCTACTGTAGCAGAAATGTTTCAGTGATGTATTATGTAAGTGCAAAACACTGGGAGACGTATAGGGTATGTATAAGAATCTTGAAGATTATAGCCAGGCACCAGTGACTCACATCCTCGCTACTGAAGAGTCTCAGATCTGAAGACCGTGATTCAAAGCTAGCCCAGGCACACAAACCCAACAATCCGCAGCCAAACAGCCAGACTGGTGGTGTGGCTCAAACAGTGAAATGCCAGCCTTGAGTGAAAACTCCAATCAAGAGCGCTAGGACCTCAGTTCAAGTCCCAGTACTGGGGCACAAAAAGTTGAAGATTATAGAGGAAGGAGTCACAGGGGGAAGAGAGTTTTTTTGTTTGTTTCACTTTGTTGGGTCATGGGGTTTGAACTCAGGGCCTGGGCACTGTCCCCGAGCTTTTTTGCTCAAGGCTAATGCACTACCACTTTTAACCACAGCCCCACTTACGGTTTTCTGGTGGTTCAATGGAGATAAGAGTCTCACAGACTTTCCTGCTTAGCCTGGCTTTGAACCCTAATCCTCAAATCTCAGCCTGCTGAGTAGCTAGGATTACAGGTATAAGCTACCGGCACCCAGCTGAGAGAAGTATTAAAGACTTCTTGTATCTTGATTTAGATATGGAACGGTAATTAGTTTACCAGGAGGGTGAGTATAGCATAAAGAAAAGTAGACTCATGAGGGAGCTAGCCGTGTCAGGTCAGGGAACCTCAAGTAAACTAGCTGGGGAGCTTATGAGTAAAGCAACCGGTGTGGGGGAGGGGAGCATACCAGAAGAGAGTGGAAATAATCCTGCTTGCCATGCTCAGAGTTGGGTTTAAGGAGTGCCAGAGAGTACGTGCTTGAGTTCTGGAGTCTGACAGTCACGTACTACATACATAAATACATACAGGTGATTGAGTTCTGAAGTTCTGGAGTCTGACAGACGGTCACGTACTACGTACATAAATACATTCAGGTGCTTGAGTACTGAAGTTCTGGAGTCTGACAGACTGTCTTCATCATATACTACTAGCAGTCCAACTTTGGGCAAGTCCCCCGTCCTCCTCTCAGCTTCATGTAGACAATGGCACCAACCTCACAAGGACAGCGCTGGGATAAGGTCACTGGTGAGCACCAAGAACAGGCAAAAGGAGCACTATCGAGGAGGTAGGGCTGTGGCTCAAGTGGCAGAGCACCAGCCTTGAGCAACAGAGGCAAGCAAGAGCAAGAGGCCCTGCGTTCAAGCCCTTCTACACCCCCCACCCCCCCACCCCGAGAAAGAATCTGGAAAGCTGTTGTAGTGCCCCCTCAACATGAGCAAAATAAGGAATCAATAGCAGCCTCTCTGGGCAAAGAGCAGCTTAAGCCAGTTTTGAGACAAAACAAAACGAACAACAACAAATACCCCATACACAGTCAGGAGAAGTTTGAATGTAAGGAAAGAAAACTGATCAGACTCTTAAATTGTTCTTTCCTTCCACTTCTCATTGTAGATCAGCCAAAAGAAAAGGCAGAAGAAAGGGAAGAAACATCAAAAATTCAAGAAAGTTCAAAAAATTAAAAAATCCCAATGCCCTCATCAAAGGAAGGCTACCTAAGAGACTCCTTCACCAACAAGTACTTTGCATGTTTGTAATTGTAATGAAATTACTCCAACAAGAGATCACTATAGCTGTAATACATAGGCTTGCTGATTTCACTCAAAATCTTAAAACATTATCATGAAATTGTAACTAAAGCTGGAAAGTTAATGTTAAAATCCAAATATTAAGAATTGTTGCTGGCCTGGGAATGTGGCTTAGGGGTCGAGTGCTTGCCCAGCATGCATGAAGCCCTGGGTTCGATTCCCCAGCACCACATATATAGATAGAGCTGGAAGTGGCGCTGTGGCTCCAGTGGCAGAGTGCTAGCCTGGAGCAAGAGAAGCCAGGGACAGTGCTCAGGCACACTCTCAGCCCAACACGCTTATCTTCTGAAGAGAAAGTGAGCCTCCCATCACTGGGTGGGGGATACCCGCCATCACCACTCAGCATCAACTTTCTGCACATTGTCCCTTCACAGTGACACTTAGCTAGAGTTAAGGACCATAAAATAGAGTGCTCACTTAAACTAATTTTATATTGTAAGGAAGAGTGCTTTTCTTTCCTCAAATAAGCAGGCACATAGCTTAAAAAAAAGAAAAAATCCTACAATGGCTGGGTGCTGGTGGCTTATGCCTATAATCCTAACTACGTAGGAGGCCGAGATCGGAGGATCGCAGTTCAAAGCTAGCCTGGGCTTGGAGACTCTTATCTCCAATTAAGCACCAGACAACTGTAAATGGAGCCGTGGCTCCAGTGGTAGAGCACTAGGCTTGAGGATAAAAGCTCAGGATAGTGCCCAGGCCCTGAGTTCAAGCCCCAATACCTGTACACAAACACACAAAAATCCTGCAAAGACATTACATGGAAAATAATACTAAGAATACCAACATAAACAAACAGAAGAATAAAATATGCATTGATGGGTTGTACCTATGTGAGTGCATAAATTTAGGCCGGTAACCTAACCCATTTCCTCTTCCTTATAATCAGTTATAATAAACTTCAGTATGATCTGAAATTATCTTTAAAAGATTTTGTGAGAGTATTTCTTGTTCCTCATCTGCGAGCACGCACACACACACACACAGATACACACAGGTTTAAGCTCTAGGTCTCCTCCGTTGTGTCCCCCATACCTGAAACAGTCCCTAAAATCTAGAAAGTGCTTAATCCGTATCCTTTAGTGCATTGGCATTGCTTAACCCTAAGTTCTTTCAGGCTTTTTCCAAACCAGTCTCAACCTCTCTTACTGAGGTCATGTAGCCACCCTCATTTTGTCCTCCAGCTTTGTTCATTCTGTGTGGTTCACCCACCCTACTGCCCCTCCTGTCTATGGGACTCCTGTCCACCATGTCTCCAGTTCCGAGTCTCCACGACTCCCCCCAGATGCCTGCTAGCCACGTGGAAATCTGCCACTGCCTTGTCCAAGTGACAAGAATCACCTGCTTTATCAGGTGCTGTGTACCTTAACCAAGTTTAGACCCTAGAAAGCAGCTTTCCATTTCCCCCAAACAAAGCTGTTTCTCAATTCACTGACCAAGAGGTTACCGCCATTATAATAGAAAATTGGAGTTTACAGTGTCTTATCAACTGTTCCAGTCTATAAACTTTCTTCCCCTAAGAATTTCTAAATCTCCTTGAATAAGAAAACAAAAATGCCTCTGGTAGCTGATAATAGAGATCAAGAATAGTTAAAAAAGAGAGTAAGAAGTAGGATTGTGGTTCAAGGTCAGCCTAGGCAAAAGCTAGCCAGAGTCAATGTCAAAACAAAATAAAAGCAAAGAGTAATGTAGGAACTCATCTCCACCCCACTAAGCCTGTTGGTAGACCTGAAGAAGGACATAGATGGGATTTTGAGAACAAAGTTACAGTAAGTATGGGAAAAGGGAGGAAAGACAAGAAAATGAAGCTCACTTGGAAAGGATAAAGTTTCTCAGTCTCTCATTTGCATGTGCCTTTTTTTTCTTTTCTCAAACTGCTGTTTTCTTATTTTAAAGAAAGACAGGAGCACCACCTAGTGGGCAATTTAGCAATATATTCTAGCCAGGTGCCGGTGGCTCACCCCTGTCATCCTAGCTACTCAGGAAGGTGAATGTGTACCAGGTTAGAACTGGACAGGAGAAATATCTCCCAATGTTCTATTGTACAGGATGACGACTATGGTTGACCATAATTAATTGCATAATCTAAACACCTAATAGCAAGCAGAGGCTTTTTTTCCTTGCTGTTTTGGGGTTCAATTTCATCTCACAAATAAGCTATGTAGGGGGGCTCACCGATATAATCCTAGCTATGAAGGGGTTGTAAGGAGGAGGGCTGCTGTCTAAGGACAGCATGTATTATACCTGAAAAACATCGAAAGCAAAAATGTCTGAGGCACGGGCTGGGAATATGGCTTAGTAGCAAGAGTGCTTGCCTCCCGTACATGAAGCCCTGGGTTCAATTCCCCAGCATCACATATATAGAAAAAGGCCAGAAGGGGCGCTGTGGCCCAAGTGGCAGAGTGCTAGCCTTGAGCAGGAAGAAGCCAGGGACAGTGCTCAGGCCCTGAGTCCAAGGCCCATGACTGCAAAAAGAAAATGTCTGAGGCATGGCTCCAATGACAGAGCATTTGCCTAGCAGGTGCAAAGTCTTGAGTCTAAATTCTAGTGCTGCCAGTACTGCCAATAAACAAACAAACAAACAAAATGCAGGCGGAAGTCTCATGGGGAAGCGGAGGTGTTGTCTTTAGATGGAACCAAGGGTGCTTCATCTTACCGTGGAGTATACTAAAAATATAACCAGAACATTAAATATATCATTGCTTAATATTGTTACTGTAGACAAACCTGGATGAATAAAGGGCATATTTAGCCCCAACTTAAAGGAACACTTCAGTTGATCATGTAGATAGTACTTCCACGTAGCAAATATAATAAAGTCATGTGAATAGTATGAGATTGACTTCAGTCAGCACCCTCATTTAACACACAGCTATGTCCCCCAAATTCTCTATTTTTTTTTTGTTGTTGGTCGTGGGGCTTGATCTGTAGGCCTTGTTGTTGTTGGTCGTGGGGCTTGATCTGTAGGCCTGGGCACTGTCTCTGAGCTCTCAGCTCAAGGCTAGCACTCTACCACTTGCGGTTCTCTGGTAGTTAATTGGAGGTAAGAGCCTCATGGACTTTTCTGCCCAGGCTGGCTTTGACCTGTGTGATCCTCAGATCTCAGCCTCCTGAGTAGCTAGGATTACAGGTGTGAGTCACCGGCACCCAGAGTCCCAAAATCTCTTTAAATAAATTATACTGATAAGCTCTTGTAGAGATTATTACTTATCCTCATCGCCTCTTTTTCCTCTATGTATCCCTTTCATCTAAAAACCCCCGTACATCCTTCAAGACATATCTCAAATACAACCATCGTTATGAAACCTATTCTTATTTCTGGAAACAAGCAAGACCTCTTCTTCCTCTTATTCAAGTCCTCTCTTTTAAGCTGCCTCGTAGGCTTGCTCATGTACCCAGGTCTTGATCAAGCAGGTAAGTGCGGAAGCATTGCCTTCAGGCCTTTGTGCATCCCTGTACACCTGTAGCGGTGGCTCCTGCCTAACAAGTGGCTAACAGGACCCTGAGTTCCAACCGCAGTGCTGCAGGAAAGGTAGGGCATCCCCCCCTTAGCCTCGTGTCTTGCACTTACGTGATGCTGCATTGAAGTTTGCTGAAGGGCTCGCGTGTGACTCTCCAGCCACATTTTGGTGACTCCAGGTATTTTTTATAACACACCGGGCAAGCGTGGCTCACACTGCGGTCCTTGCCGCTGGGGAGGCTGAGCTCTGCGGGTCAGGCCAAAGCCAGCCCGGGCAGGAAACTCTAGGAGACTCCAAGAAGCCGGAGGTGGCATGGCGGCTCACCCGGAGCAAAAGCAGCTCGGGTCGGCATCCGGGGCCAGAGTTCAAGCCCCAGGACTGGCAAAACTCAGGTAAGGAAACAAACAGTTGTTTCCCCCAGGCAGCTGCCTGACGCTCGCCTCGCGGCTGGTGAGGGCTTCCCGTGGGCGGGTGGGACGGGCCGCGGGAGGGTGGGATCGGCCGTGGGCGGACCGTGGGTGGGTGGGATGGGCCGTGGGCGGACCGTGGGCGGACCGTGGGCGGGTGGGATCGGCCGTGGGCGGACCGTGGGCGGGTGGGATGGGCCGTGGGCAGACCGTGGGCGGGTGGCATGGGCCGTCAGTGTTCCGTGGCGGGGCGAAGTCCAACACCGCAGCCCGGCTGGGGCGGAGGAACAGTCACTGCACGGGGTTGGTGGCGGCCCAAGCGTGTTGTTTTCTTTTCCCGTGGCTGTGCGCAAGATGGCCCGGAATGAGATCCCGCCTCCTCCAGCCACGCTCCCTGCGCCCGCACAGGAGGGAAAGGTCGGGCCGCTTCAGGGCGGTGGGGTGGACGCGGGGTGAGCACGCGGGGGTGAGCACGCGGCGGGAGCGCGGCCGCGGGGGGCGGGGGCGGCGTCCAGGTCGGTGTCCCCCGGTTTCCTTCACCCCCTGGGCGCGGGCTGCGGAAGGCCGGGTCCGCTCGTCCGGGTCTTCGGGATCTGGGAGGCGTCCTTGCCCGCGAGCCGCCACCACGTCGAGCAGGCACAACAACAAGCTGCCCAGCAACCTGCCGCAGCTCCAGAACCTGATCAAGCGCGACCCTCCGGCTTACGCTGAGGAGGTGGGGGGGGGGGGAGCGGGGAGGCCGGGGTGCCGGGGGGGGGGGGGAGCCCGGGGAGGCCGGGGGGCCGCGGGGCCGGGGAGGCCGGGGGGGGGGGGCCTGAGGGGCCGGGGAGGCCGGGGGGGGTGCCGGGGGCCAGGGAGGCCGGGGGGATCCGGGGGGCCGGGGAGGCGGGGGGGGGGGCCCCGCGGGGCCGGGGAGGCCGGGGGGGGGGGGTGCCGGGGAGGCCGGGGGGGCCGCGGGGCTGGGGAGGCCCGGAGGGGCCCTGGGGGCCGGGGAGGCCAGAGGGGCCCGGGGAGGCCGCAGGGGCCCGGGGATCCGCGGGGCCAGGCAGGCCGGGGGGTCACGAGGCCGGAGGGGCCTTGGGCCCGGGGCGCCGCGCGATAGCTGCAGGCGCGGAGGGCCAAGCCTGGGCCCGCACCGCGTCCCCAGCTGGGCTGATGATGACCCACGAAGCTGCTCCTATGTAGCTCATCCACATCATGCTTGTTTGACACGCACAAGGCCCTGGGATGGATCCAAAGCACAACAGCAGCCACAGCCACGAGAACACACACCAGACGTGCAAAGAGTAGCTACCTGGCAAGCACGGGCTCGCTGGCTGCCCCGTTAAACGAAGGGTGGGTCGATGTCAGGATTAAACGTCCGGGCAACTGCTGAGTTGAAGGAGGAAGCGATCGATACTTCCAAATGTCTGATGCCCCTGGCTCCCAACATATCCATATCTAGAACGCTTGCATAAAAATCATGCGCATGTATGCATATGGGTGTCTGTGCCTGTACCGGGACTTGAACTCAGGGCCTGGGCACTGTCCCTTGGCTTTTTCGCTCCGGGCTGGTACTTTGCCACTTGAGTCATACCTCTACTTTTGGCTTAGACTTTTTTGTCTGGACTGACTTGGAACCAGGATCCTGAGCTCTCTCTCAGCCTCCTAAGTAGCTAGGATTACAAGTGTGAGCTGCTGGCACCTGCCTTCCCAGCACCAACGCTTAATGAGTATTTAGAAGAGGGAGATTTTGACTGGAGAGTATTTGTAGTTGATACATACTTTATGTTTTCTAGCTGTTACCTTTTAGCAGATTGGAATACTTTCCATACATACACACACAGCATTTTGTCACTCAGGTAGATAGATAGTAAATGGCAGAGCAGAATCTTCAGTTTTTGACTCTTGCTTTCTATTCCTTGCTCAACACCCAAATCTTCTGATCCTAAGGAAAGGGTCTTCAGGTTGTCTATGATGTGCTTAGGTTTTTTTTTTTTTTTTTTTTTTTTTTTTTTTTTTTTGCCAGTCCTGGGGCTTGGACTCAGGGCCTGAGCACTGTCCCTGGCTTCTTCCCGCTCAAGGCTAGCACTCTGCCACTTGAGCCACAGCGCCACTTCTGGCCATTTTCTGTATATGTGGTGCTGGGGAATCGAACCCAGGGCCTCATGTATATGAGGCAGGCACTCTTGCCACTAGGCCATATCCCCAGCCCCAGGTTGTTGTTTTTTTTTTTTTTTTTAACCTCACTTGCAAGAATGCAGATGAGGAAAAAAGAAACATGTCTGTATACTCATTCAAAGCTTTTTCTCTAGGCTCTTATCAAACACTTGGTTTACTGAGGAGATTTTTATCCTATGCTTAGTCATATCGTAGAACATAACAGACTTAAATTTGATTTCTCTACAGTTTCACCAGCAGTATAACCACTACAAATCCAATGTGGAGGTTTTCAAGTTACAACCGAATAAACCCAGCAAAGAACTGGCAGAACTGGTGATGTTTCTGGCACAGGTAAGAAGATGATTTCTGAATGAAACAAAACTCAGTGTCACACAGTCTGCAACTGTTTTTTCAATGATATTTAACTTCATTCCATTCTAGAGTGGAAACTTCAGGTTTTAGTAAAGCTTTCCCTTATTGCAGATTTCATTTTCTTCCTGTAGTATATTGTCATGCAATTTTGCTATATTTTTTCACAAAGCCAGTCAGAGCAAAACTGTCAGGCTTTGATTTTCTTCTTCCAATTCATCATAGAAGTAAGTTCTCAATCGTGTCACAAATGTTTTTTTAAAAACTGGAGTTTTCAGAAAACTTGTATTCTCATAGTTAAGAGACATTAGCCTATAGGAAAGACTGGCTCTTCAAACCCATCTACTTCTATGAAATAAAGCTTTTTCCTCTACTTTTGCAGAACATCTAAACCTGTGCATCTGAATTAGAGAGAGATAAAGGGAAACTTCAGGAGCGTCTTTGCTTTGTTACAGATCGGCCACTGCTATCCAGAACACCTAAGTAACTTCCCTCAAGAGCTGAAAGAACTTCTCTCCTATAACCATACTGTCTTTGATCCAGATCTTCGCATGGTAAGAGCAGTTCTTGGCTTAGCAAAATGATGCTGTGCTCATGTGTGCAGTAATAGCCTAGTCACCTCAAGGACACATTGTCGGTGAGCTTATCTTTCCTCTGCCCTGTGTGCTTGTTCCGGAGAGCACACTCCCATGGATCCTTGTAATGGATCAGGCTCTGTGTCCAAGCGGCCCAGCTAAGACATTTTCAAGTGGAGTACACCTGTCTTTCCAACAGCGTTACAGCAGCCTCTCACACAGATAAATTGCCATCACAAAAGTGTGTATCCTCTATTCAAAACTTGCAAAATCTGTATTCTTACATTTTCCAGGCTTTTTGTATCATTTTTGTTTGTTTGTTTTGTTTTTGTTGCCAGTCCTGGGGCTTGGACTCAGGGCTTGAGCACTGTCCCTGGCTTCTTTTTGCTCAAGGCTAGCACTCTGCCACTTGAACCACAGGGCCGCTTCTGGCCTTTTTCTATATATGTGGTGCTGAGGAATCGAACCCAGGGCTTCATGTATAGGAGGCAAGCACACTACCACTAGGCCATATTCCCAGCCCTAATTGTATCACTTTTATACTTCTCTAGGGTTTTTTGGTTTGTTTGTTTGTTTGTTTGGAGACTAGCCTGGCAGTGTTGGCTCAAATGATCCCGAGTAACTGGGACTACAGGCGAATGTCACCATGACTGGTAACTAGAATTTCATTCATTTAACTAGGCCCAAAAGGAAAATACCATCTCAGCCAAGCCTAGGTTATAAGCTGTAGTTTTTTACCTGATAGAGGCATGAGTTTTGACAACACAGGGATTTGAAACTCAATCAGTTAGAAGGCTTTATTTTTTTTTTTTTAATTTTGTGCCAGTCCTGGTGCTTGAATGCAAAGCCTAGCACTGTTCCTGAGCTTTTTTACTAAAGGCGAGCACTCCACTTGAACTACAGCTCTGCTTACAGCTTTTTTGGTAGTTAATTGGAGTCTCAGACTTTCCTGCTGGGGCTGGCTTCAAACCACAATCCTTAGATCTTGGTCTCTTGAGTAGCTAGGGTTTAGGCATGAGCCACCGGTATCCAGTTTTTATTTATTTGGGTAGTACTGGGATTTGAAATCAGGTCCTCTTGCTTGGTAACTAGGTACTTTGCCACTTAAGTTTGTACAGCTGGCAGGAAGTGACCAAAATGGTCTAGGGACCTATGTTGTTTGTTTTTCATTAATGTGTTGGTTGGAGGTGTGGCACAAGTGGTAGAGTCCCATCCTACCAAGCAAGCTGCTCGTAGCCCTTTGCTCAAACACGAGTACTAGCTAGAATAAATGAATGTTTATTTTGAGATAAGATTTGCTATATTGGCTTTTCTTTCTACCTAATTTGTTTTCCTGCTTTTTGGGGAGAACTTGTGGAATCCTTTCTCAGTTTCTGTCTACTTTTTCCTGCTGACAGGAATTAAAACATTTTTTGGTGAGAGAAATGAAAATCTATAAATATGTGATTGTTAACTTACCTATTTAATAGTAAGAATCGAACTTAGGTTTCTGTTTCCTTGGCGGTGTAATTTCCTGTTGAAGTACTTGTTACTAACTTCTTTTTGAGCCTTATTACTTTCTGGTCAAATTGTGACCACTTGGCTGAGGAGTTTTCCTGGTCTTTCCCCACAAAAGAAAACAGACTTGCGTCTGCTGTCACATTGCCCTTCCCTCACTTAGAACTTACCAGTCCTATTCCTGTCTCACCGATATATATCTTATTTGGATCCCAGGAAAAGGAGAGACTGTTATCCCTCCCTTTGTATATGGTACTTGGATTTGAACGCAGGCCTTGTGCTTGCAAAGCAGGCATTCTTACCATTGAATAGCCATACCTCCAGCCTAGTTTTGCTGTGATTTTTGAGATTAGGTCTCGTTTCCTGCCTGGGTATTTCCCTGGGTATGTCACCTGTGTTTGGCTTCTTGTCTTGACTTGTAAAACTGCATTGAACTTCCTGTTGTAACTATGCTACCCCACCGGCCTCAGCAGTCACTGAGAAGGAGTCGCTTGAACTTTTCTGCTCAGACCACCCTTGAACTGGGATCCTCCTGATCTTAGCCTCTGAATTCGCTAGAGTTGTGTGAGCCATTAGAACCCAGCTTCTCCTCTTTTTTTTTGAGACAGAGTGTCACTATGTAGCTCCAGTTGGCTTTGAGCTCGTCTGGCTGCCTCAGCCTCCTGAATGTCAGAATTATAGGAATACACTTAACCCCCTGCCCAGAAACTGTCCTGCTACTTAAAATGGTGCCTCATGTTAGTAAAAGGCAGAAAGCTGTTTGGAATATTTGTACTGCATTTTCTCATTGGATTAACATTACCATTGTCTTAGTGGGGATTTTTTTCTGTTCTGAGACATTCTGCAAAGCTTTGATGTTGCTGAGAAATAAGAACCTCATCAATCCATCAAGTTTGCTGGAGCTCTTCTTTGAACTTCTTCGTTGCCATGATAAGCTCCTGCGAAAGGTAAAGAGCAAAGCATTCCTTCCTGCATCTCATTCTGTTCGGTAGCGTTCGGAGGCCCTTGAACTCTACTTTACGTTGGCTATAATTAAGAATAGTTTCAGTAGACAAAAGCTCCACTATTGTGTGCATGCAATATGGTATTCGTGGCTAATTACTGAGTGCCTACTGTATGCCAGATACTATTCTTGGTTTCTGTGTATTAATTTGTTTATTCACAAATACCCCACAAAGGGATGATGGTGATGGCCATTAGTATTTCACAGATGAAAAGTCTGAGGAACAGAGATGGAGTAACTTGTTCTGGGTTACACAGCGCCTCTGATTGGCTGTCAGGCTCCAGAACCCAAGCTTTCTACAACTCAGTCAGGGCATGAGTACTCATTCTATACCCTTCTGCACAATAAAACTAGCTTTTGTTATTAAAATTTATCCATGACTTTAAGTTTACCTGTATAAAACCAGGAGCTTGAAGGCTTATGAAACAAAATTTCTTGTGGTGCTGGGAATCAAACCTAAGGTCTTGTACTTGATAGGCAAGCACTCAACCACTGACCTATATCCCAGCCCTGTGCAACAAGCAGGAAGAATTAGTTCACTTTCATTAACTTGAAAATGGTTAGCAAAGTAAGAGGAGACGAGTACTACATTAGAGTCTCTTTGCTTCTGGGCTGAGCTTCAGGCTGAAGGTGGTAGATGGAACCTGTGCTACTTGCATTCCCGGAATTAACCACATTCAGTTCGGTGCTCAGTAAATGGAGTCACTTTCCTTTTTTAAAAAAATCTGCATTTACCTTATTTTGTTTATTCATTTATCAATTAATAGACATTTTGGTTATTTCTACTTTTTGGCCATTGTGATTGATGTTGCCATGAATATTTGTATGAACACTGATGTGGAAATGAGTTT
The DNA here is from genome assembly GCF_023159225.1 of Perognathus longimembris pacificus. Taxonomy (NCBI): domain Eukaryota; kingdom Metazoa; phylum Chordata; class Mammalia; order Rodentia; family Heteromyidae; genus Perognathus; species Perognathus longimembris. The sequence goes on from NW_025961116.1 coordinate 38,456, forward strand.
GGTTGTTTTTTTTTTTTTTAAATAAGGGTTTCATACTCTTTGGTATATAAACTACTCATGCAATTACTGAGTCATAAGGTAATTCTGTGTTAATCTTTTGAGAGCAGTTTTTCCTTTCTGGCTACTTTTTGTTTCCTTGTTTGCTTATTTTTGGTCTCTGGTGGAATGAAAGTGGATGAAATTGAATCTTGTACATTGCTCTAAATTTAGCATGGTCAGATTAGAGTTGATGTGTATGTTCTGTTTCTTTTTCTCAGACTTTATACACACATATTGTGACTGACATCAAGAACATAAGTGCAAAACACAAAAACAATAAAGTGAATATAGTAAGTGCCTTCTGTTTTTCCTGTTTGCTGCATTGCACAGCAAGATATTGTATTATATCGAGTCTTCTCTTTCTCCTGTTGTTCAGGTGTTACAGAATTTCATGTACACCATGCTAAGAGACAGCAATGCCACTGCAGCCAAGATGTCCTTGGATGTGATGATCGAACTTTACAGAAGAAACATCTGGTAATAGATACATCCATTTTCCTCTTGAGAAATGGATCTTTCTCTCTCTCTCTCTCTCTTTTTTTGCCCAGCTCTGGGGCTTGAACTCAGGGCCTGAGCACTGTCCCTGGCTTTTTTTTTTTTTTTTTTTGCTCGAGGTTAGCATTCTACCACTTGAGCCACAGTGACACTTCCAGCTTTCTCTGTATATGTGGTGCTGAGGAATTGAACCCAGGGCTTCCAGGGCTTCCTGCATGCTAGGTGAGCAGTCTACCACTAGGCTACATTCCCAGCCCCCGATCTTTTTTTTTTTTTTAATTAATCTTGCACTCTTCATTATACCTCTGTCATAGATTAAATTAGAACTAAAACTACAGAAAACTAATAACATTGACTTGCATTTCCTGAGCAAGTACTGAGATGCTCAGTACCTCGCGTCCTAGTACCTTTGATGTATACTTCGTAGTACCTTGTCGGCCTTCAGAGCAAGTTGAGAACAACTGTCTAGAATCATTCCATTTTATAAGTAGCAAAACAGAAGGGAAGTGAATAGAATAAGAGTTTAGCTATTAGTAGGCAGAGCTGAAATTCAAACCCAGATTTGTCTAACTCCTAACCTAACCTTGTATTCCTTGGCCTGCCACTTGGGAGAGTTTGAAGTCGATTCATGCTGCTTGTATAAAATAGTATGTGGTGTTTCTCATTGGTACAGTGCTCTGCCCCAGGTCTTTTGCTGTTCTTACTAACTTTTCTTACTGTGAGCAATCTTTACTGTTGCAGAATAAGTAGAGACAGAAAAGCTTTAGTAGCATGTGTTAGTAGTAGAGGGGGTTCGTTATGATAATCTGCAGGTTATCACACAGAGTACATGTCGTGTACTTTGAGCGATTCCCTCCCTCGGTGAAAGCCCTGTGGCCCTCCCCCCCCTTTGCATGTAGTATTTGATGCATTTCATTATGCTGCTTTTGTGCATATGTGTAGTGTACGTTGATCTCTTCACTGTCCTAGAAAACCTTTTTTTTCAATTGCATATAATCTCCACTTAGAGGTAATTATCATTTAAAAAACACTTTATGGTGTTTCTTCCTGTTTTGTTTTTTTCCAGTACTGGGTTGGAATTCATGTCTTAACCTTAGGCAGGCACATTACCGCTGAGCCACGCGTCCAGCGCTTTTTTACGCTGGTTATTTTGAAATCCTAATATTCCCTTCCCATTGCATGTGGGATGCCGGGCGTGCCAGCTGGCTCCACTTCTTCCGTTGAGATGGAGTCTTGTTGGATGTTCTGCCTCCATTGAACTGGAACCACCGTTCTCCTGCTCTCAGCCGCCCCCCTTGCTAGGATCGCAGGTGTGAGCCACAGTGCCCACCTCCTTCCTGATCTTTTAGTTAACATACAGTAACTATGCTTTGAACCAGTTTAGAGGCTGAATTTTGCAAAGTTGTCTTCCTTCTATTGTGTTAAATTTTTTCCCATGTACCTTGAGTGGGAGAAGGTATTCTTTTAAATCGGTAAATTCTTCATCTTAATGGCTATACATTTGATGTGAGTGGGCTAAAGTCTAATTAAATGCTCCACTTGTGGTTCATTGATTTAGCATGGGGTTGGGAACATGGCCTAGTGGCAAGAGTGCTTGCCACGATTTAGCCATCTACGATGTTAATGTCAGTATTTCTTGTGTTACTTTGTGTCATTGTCTGCGGCTTGGCTGGCAGTATGAAAGAGTGAAAACTGACTTCAGAACGCTCATTGATTCCCTCCAGGAATGATGCCAAAACCGTGAATGTTATCACAACTGCCTGTTTCTCAAAGATCACCAAGGTGAGCCCACGTGTAAGGTGCGTGGAAGCACTGGCTGGTCAGTTGCTGGGGCTGGGAGGCGAGGGTGTGGAGGAAGAAGCGGCGTGGGCATGCAGAGTGCTCACTGATGCTTGCTTGCTTCCTTTCTACTGTGCTTGCCTGAGTCGTCAGTATTCTTGAGAAGTCAGAATTATTATGAGCCCCTAAACGCTGTGTAGGTGATAGCTGCTGATGTTTTGCCTGTGATTCTTCACGCTTCTGTTGGGCATGGGCACAGGTAAACGGCTATATGGACTGTGTTTGATCTTTGTATTTGAAGGATTCCAATGTCTGACTTTGGGGAATGTGGAAGTTGACAGTCGACCTTAAGGATGATTATAGAACCTGGCAAATTTTATGTAGTTAAAAATCTTTTGGGGGTTCTAGGAATGTGGCTTAGTGGTGTAGAGTGCTAGCCTTGAGCAAAATAAGCCCTAAGGACTGGCAAAAAAAAAAAAAATTCTGGTAATGTTGGAACTTGAGCATGGGACTTGTGTAAGTTAAAAATGTGCTTGACTAAGCTATACTATCTAACCGTGAAGATTTAAAGGACAGATGACACCATAAAATGCTTATCTAAATTAAGAAGAAGGAGCAGAAACCATAACACCCTTGAATTTCTTCAGTTTCTAGCGAATATATGCATAAGCTACCAAAAAAAGTATTTGTCCTGCCTGTCACTGGTGGCTCACGCCTGTCACACCTGTCCTCCTAGCTACTCAGGAGGCTGAGATCTGAGGATCCCAGTTTGAAGCCAGCCCACGCAGGAAGGTCCCTGTGAGACTCTTATCTCCAATTAACATATCTTCTTCCCCAGGTACCCCTCCCCCCAAGGAAAAAAACAAAAAACACCAAGTGAAGCTGGGAAAAGTAGAGCATGCTAGTCTTGAGCAAAAGAGCCTCAGGGCCTATGTTCAAGCTCCACACCTGACCCAAAAAAACAGAAAGAGATAAAACATATTTGTTTTTTGATAGAAGCTGAGTTAAGTAGACTTTCCGGTTATCTTTAGATATTAGTGGCTGCTTTGACATTCTTCCTTGGGAAAGATGAAGATGAGAAACAGGACAGCGACTCAGAATCTGAGGTTGGTTTAATCACACAGGGATCTTTTGACATTTGCCAGTTCTTCAGGTTTTCCTATTGTGCTGAGTTTATGTTGTGAAATCTTTAGCTGTTCAAGTAAAAAAAAAACTTATTTGTCTCATTTTTTTTATTGAGTTCTGCTTCAGTTTTGGATTCATAATCCCTTCAGTTTAACTGGCTTTATGTAAATTTAGAATTATTGCTACCACCATATTATTAAGGTGGTATTGTGTCATAGAAATAAGCTCACAGTGTGGAAAGAAAATGAAATAATGGTAGCTTTAAATTGACAAATCCAAGATTTAAGATATGATCAGGGGGCTAGGAATGTGGCTTAATGGTAGAGTGCTTGCCCAGCGTGCATGAAGCCCTGCATTCAATTCCTCAGCACCACATAAACAGAAAAAGCCGAAGTGGGGCTCTGGCTCAAGTGGTAGAGTGCTAGCCTTGGGCAAAAAGAAGCCAGGGACAGTGCCTAGGCCCTGGTTCCAGCCCCAAGTCTGGCAAAAAAGATATGGTCACACTTTTTAGAAATATTAGAAAGAAAGATTTTTTATAGGTATAAACTTACCTTGTTGTGTTATCATTTTACTAGCTAGATCCAGACAGATAACATCTTTATTGTGTTAAGTGAGCAATGTATATTGATGTGAAAAATTCCAGATACTGTGACTTTTTTCGCCCTATATTGTTTCCTATACATTTTATATGCACATATGTCCATAAATTCTTACACTTACAGTTCATTTAAAAACTGTATATATGAAGCTGGTGCCATGGCTCACACCTATAATCCTAGCTGCTCAGGAGGCTGAGATCTGAGGATGGCTGTTAGAAGCCAGCCCAGGCAGGCAAGTCCGTGAGATTCGTATCTCCAATGAGTCACAGAAAAAGCTGGAAGTGGCGCTGTGGCTCAAGATAGAGTGCTAGCCTTGAGCAGAAGGAGCTCAGGGACAGTACCCAGGCCTGAGTTTAAGCCCTAGGACTGGCAAAAATAATAACCAGATTGTATGAGTGATGTGTGCTACTGCTTGCTTTCTTAGTGTCAGTATATGTAGATGTACTCACGCATTTAGATCTTTACAAAAACCACTACATACTTTAGAACAAATGTAGTTTTGGAAGTATTCCCCTGTTGATAGATAAGGACACCATGCATTGTTTCCGTGCAGATTTTCCTTGTTTCCAGTTTTCTGAAGTCCTTTTCTTCTTTAGGATGAAGGACCCACAGCAAGAGACCTGCTGGTTCAGTATGCCACCGGGAAGAAGAGCGCCAAAAACAAGAAGAAGCTGGAGAAGGCGATGAAGGTGCTTAAGGTGAGACTGGAGAAAGGACAGGGGACTCATAGTGTATGAAAAGCTCCAGCTTTTGAAGGGGCAGAGGAGCAGTATTAAGGTTTGAACTCGGTTTCTTGCTTTCTGCGTAGGAAGGTAGGTACTTACTGCTTGGGCGACCCAGCTCTCCCCTTCCTCACTTTTTTCAGTGCTAGTACTAGGGCTTGAACTCAGAGCTGTGAGTTCTCCCTTGGCCTTTTCATTCACAGCAGTTGCTCTGCCACTTGAGCCGCACCTCCACTTCCGAGCTCTGGCTTTTAGACTTTGAATGATGTCTCAAAGGTTGTTATCGAGCCATGAGACATGTCTAAGCACTAATTTTAAATGAATAAATAAACTTACCCTGCAAAACTTGTGACTTAAAAAAATAAATTTGATTAAGTATACTTTTACTTGTTCTGATCATAGTAGTTTCTTTTATGGTGTCTTTGTTAGACCTGTCCTATTTGAAGGCTGAAGTATGTGGGCTGGGAACATGGCTTAGTGGTAGAGTGCTTGCTTAGCATGCGTGAAGCCCTTGGTTCTATTCTTAGGCACCATGTAAACAGAAAAAGCTGGACGTGGCGCTGTGGCTCAAGTGGTAGAGTGCTAGCCTTGAGCAAAAAGAAGCCAGGGACAGCAGGCCCTGAGTTCAATCCCCAGGACTGACAAACAAAAAAAAAATTTAAAGAATGAAGTACATGTGATATTTTATTACAATTACTCCAAAAAGCACTCATTTGTCCCCATGTGTTTTGTTTGTTTGTTTGCCAGTCCTGGGGCTTGGACTCAGGCCTGAGCACTGTCCTTGGCTTCCTTTTGCTCAAGGCTAGCACTCTGCCACTTGAGTCACAGAGCCACTTCTGGCCGTTTTCTATATATGTGGTACTGAGGAATCGAACCCAGGGCTTCATGTATATGAGGCAAGCACTCTTGCCATTAGGCCCCATTCCCAGCCCTCCTCCCCCGCCCCGTGTGTTTTTTTAATGTTTGTGGTTACAAATTCTTGTAAGTCTCAAAAGTACCGATGGCTAGAACATTCCCAAGGTTTTTTGTTTGGTTTTTTAAAAAATTTTTTCTTTAGACAGGGTCTTCCTATGTTGTAGGTTGGCCTCAAACTTGCAGTTTTTCTACTGTATCCTCCCAAATGCTAGGATTTCAGGTGTTATAACACCAGGCCAGCTCTGAGGTTTTAATCTTAAAAGATAAAAACCATCTTAAGTTTTTCCAATTTAAATTATTTTTAGATCTAGGATTTTTTTTCTTATTTTCTTTTTTTGGTGCTGGGGATTGAGCTCAGAACCTTCTGCATAATAAGCATATATTCTACCACTATATATACCCTAGTCCTTTTTTTTTTTCATTTTAAGAAATTATTTTTGTCTGGTTGGTTTTGGGTTTGGTTTGGTTTGTTTTGGATGGTAGTGCTGGGATTGGATTGAAGGCCTTGTACTTGCTAGATAACTAGCCCACTATCACTTGAGCCATGCCCCTCAGCCCCTTTTAAGTAGCCTAATAGACTCACTTGCAGACTTTGTTAATGCATTGCGTTCTATAGCATCACCGTCATTTGGATTGGAAAGCGTTTTCTCATTCTTTCTTTCAGAAACAAAAGAAGAAGCCAGAGGTGTTTAACTTTTCAGCTATTCACTTGATTCATGATCCTCAAGGTAGAGAGAATCGTGACTATCCAAGTTCCTTGTGGTAGAACCTGTACCTGTTTAGTTGCACTGCCAGGGTTGTCAAGGCACTTAATAAGATCCTCAGCGCTTAATAGGAATCAACAAATGCTTAGCTGTTACCACTGGGTTATGACGTAGAAAATTAATGTTGTCAAGGAATGATTTCCAGTCTATATCAACATAAGGATGAACAGGTCTCTGATTTGTGTTATTTTCAACACAAAAGTAGTAAGACATTATACTTCACTGCAAATTGGTAGTCTCTTGTTAGTCTTTTCTTTCACTAGTTTGTGGAATCCAGAAGTTTGGGAAACCCGAGTTTTCAAACAAGGCTGCCCATTTGAATTAGCTAGAGGATGTATAAATCTGAACTGAACCCCAGGATTGTGATTGGGTTGGTGTGGGGTTGTGGGTGAACATTGAGATTTAAGCGTTGTCTATACATTTGCTAACCTGCTCTCGGTGTTTCTCAAATGTGTATGTGCCCACCAAACACCTGGGGACCCGGGTCAAGTGCCCATTCTGACTCAGTAGGCTTGGGTGGCCTGAGAGGCTACGTGTCTGTGAAGGTCTGGGTGAACAGGCTGCTGCTGGTCTTCAAAGCACATTCCAGAAGCAGGACCACCGAGCATCTGTTGTCAGTCTCGGTGGTGATGCTGAAAACCTTGACACGCCTTGAGGTGTGTTTAGTGACTGGGCACCGGTGCTGGTCAGGATCACTTGGGTTTAGTTCGTCACCCACCCCCTGCCTGGGCCGTGCTGTATGGACATGGACTCACCGAGCACTTCTGTGATCTTGTCTTCTCCAGATTTTGCGGAAAAACTCCTGAAGCAGCTAGAGAGCTGTAAGGAGAGGTTTGAAGTGAAGATGATGCTCATGAACCTCATCTCCAGATTGGTGGGGATTCACGAGGTTTGGATGCTTTGCTCCCCTTGTGGGGGTTCGAAGTCGGTGTGGGCTTGGTGAAAGGGGAGCCCTTTGTGTTAGGTGGCACAGCCCCTACACTGCCCATCCCTGTACAGTCCGCAGAACAACACAGCCTTCCCATCTGCGGATAGTCAGTTTACGGATTACTGTTTTATGTTTTCTGTATTTATTTCCCATATCCGTTTTCCTGGCCCATCCAGTCTTCACTGACTTGTACTGCATTGCCCATTACTTAACCCTCCAAAGCCTTCCTGACTTTCAGATGTCTCTGGCAGGAAATTAGGTTTTCAGAGCTGAATCCTTCCTTTCTCTCCTCTTAAATTAATTGCTAGAGCTCCTTTGTGGTGCGTGTGTGCTTGTGAGGTGTGCACATGGGCCCCACACTGCTTTTGCACTCACTGCCATTATGGGAAAAAGGGCTGGCAGAAAGCTACAGGCCAAAAAGAAACCACTAGACAGGCTAGTGCTGCTCTGAGCATTTGCAAACACGTGGCTTCCCTTAAGCTTTTTAAAATAACAAAAGGAAGGGGGCTGGGAGTCAGACTCTGGGGCAGCTGCTTACCATGCCCAAGGCCTGGGTTCCCTCCTGGCATTCCCTGTCCCTTTCCCTTCACTCACCTCGCTTCATCACCCACCTCGTCACCCACCTTGCTTCGTCTGAAAAGTAAGAAAGTCGGCTAGTAAATACACACATCCCAGTTTAAAGTGAAAGCACACACAGGAACATGGTTATTTCCTAAGAAAAACCTACCTCTTCACTGCTTTTTCTCTGTGGCTGTAGTTCCATAAGGGTCACCAGGTCAATGTATGCAGTTATTTCAGTGCAGGACTGAATTTGAACTTGATGGGAAAGCAAAAGTGATTGGTGGTTTAAGCGTAGTTTGAAGGAAATAATATTGGAGTTTTAACAGCTGGATATCCATCTTTATATCGAACCATTAGAAGAAATATCTAATGACCCAACCGGGTTTTGTTTTGTGGCTGAAGTGGAAAAAATAAATTTATTTCCATATGAAGAACATTGAGAAAGCATAACCAAGGTTTCATTTCTTGAAACTAATCGTTTCCATTTCCTTTATAACTGGACTCTTGTGACCCTTACGTAAGTAGGCTCCAAAGTGAGTATTTTCTCTTTAAAATATGGAGAGCAATTCCTACAAGGTAGCTGGACTAGTAGACAATACAATCAAGACTGGCAGTGTTTTGGTGGTCAGATTACGTTAGTGCTATTCAGAGTTGATTTTTTTTTTCTTGTTCCTTTTCCAAAAGTAATAGGGATTGAACTGAGGGCCTCATTCCTGCTAGAGGCTCTCTCCAGCCCTGTGGTTTTGAAATAGGGTCTGCTCTAGCCCTTAACTGACTAGTAGTCTGACATTTAACTCTTGCTTCCATCTCTAAACTAGCCGAAATGACAGGTGTTCAAGAGTGTTGTTTTGGTTAACTCTGCCTTTATTCTTCGTTGATTTACTTTTTTCTTTTTTTCTTCTTTTTTTTTTTGCCAGTCCTGGGGCTTGGACTCAGGGCCTGAGCACTGTCCCTGGCTTCTTCCCGCTCAAGGCTAGCACTCTGCCACTTGAGCCACAGCGCCGCTTCTGGCCGTTTTTCTGTATATGTGGTGCTGGGGAATCGAACCTAGGGCCTCGTGTATCCGAGGCAGGCACTCTTGCCACTAGGCCGTATCCCCAGCCCTGCTGGTTATTTTTTAAGATAGGAGCTCTTGAACGTTTCTGCCCTGGCTAGCCTTGAACTGTGAGCCTCTTGCTCTCAGTCTCTGGAGTTGCTAGGATTATTGACTTTACTTGTATATATTTTTTTAATTTTTAGGCAGGCACTGGGCATTTTGCGCCATGCCTCCAGCCTCATTTTGTATAGGTTATTCTTGAGGTAGGATCTCATTTTGTGTCTGGACTATGAGTCTTCTGCTTCCTTGTATCACTGGGAAAGATAGACAGGTGCTTTACTACCATGTCCAGTCATTGTGCGTCTCTCATAGCTGGGATATCAAACATTCCCATTCAAGTCATTGGTTGAGATGAATTCTCTCAACCTTTTTTTCCTTTGGCTGAGGCTGGCCTCAAACTCTGATCCTTCAATCTTTACCTCCTCAGTAGCTAGGATTACACTTCTGAATCACCATGCCTAATAACCTGAAGGTAGCAAAGAGATTCAACAGGAAAGTAGTTAAAAGTGTGGTACGTGGCACTGTGGCTGCTATCCATGGAAAATAGGGCCACCCCACTATCTAGTGCAAGTAACAGAATGAATTGAGCCAGGCGGGCTTAAATGAGGAAGAAGACACACAGGCTTCCTGGGACTCTAGTTAGCTTCAGTTATGGTATGATCCAGAAGTCTGTGGCACTCCCCTAAGCTCTCTTGGTTCTGACTTTCTCTATTTTAGACTGAGCACTCCACACTCTGCACCCCGCCCCCCGTGGTAGTAAAATATGATAACTCTTTCTGACCTTATATACGTACTCAGATCCTGGAAGAGAGAATCTGCCTCTGTTACCTCTATAGAAAAGAGAATCAATGTCTTTTCCTATCATCTCAGCATGATCTGTTTAAATCTTATTGGTCCAGTTTGGATCTGATGTGTTCATTAGGTTAGATTCATTCACAATCACCCGTCAGGAAGGTGGGCTGTGCTGGGTGAGTTAACGTACCTTAGAGCTAGGGGTGGGATTGGGCCACCCAGATCCTATAGAAAGAACATTTACACCTAGAAGAATCTGGCTGTTCCTGGTTGTGTGGGTGGGAAAGATACTTTGAGAAGAGCCGGACAGATGTCCACTCTAGAGCGCTGCTGACATCATGGGGACCGGACTTGGTCCAAAGAAGACCAGTCTCCTTGCCACTCTGGACCAACCATCTTTGTGCAGCACTGAGCCTGCATCTTGTAGATCGGCACTCTCTGACATCCTTGGGGCTGAAAGGCTAACTGCATGGGCCTCAGTTTCTCATGGCGGTGGGGGTGGGGGAGCTTGGGTTGCCAGCCTTGTCGCCTCGAGATGAGTAGTTGAAAGCGATCCTCACTGATTATTAGCTTATCAATCCTGTGGCTGCCTTCCTCTCCCCCGACGAGATGTCCCGAGAGCTGCCCTTTGCTTAACCATACACAAGTCAGCTCACTAAAAATCTCTTGAGCTGAAAAAGAACTTCTGTCTTTTTAGCTTCCACTTTTTTTTCCCCCCAGCCTGGCCCTTCTAGCTGGAGGAGGCGGAGTGTTCGTACTTCAGAAGCTAGAGGAAAGCTATAAACAATTCCACTTGCAGTGGGTGGGTGGGTGGGTGGGTGTGTATTTATGCATGTGTAGCTGGCTCTCCATGTGGCTCTCTTCTGAAGCACACAGAAATGCTGGTACTATACCCAGGATGCATAGCCTTTTAGGGTGGACTTGGCGTTTGAGCCTGTTGAGTCTCTGACCCAACACAGACCCTCCATCACTTGGTTCCTCCACATCTGACTAAGACAGCGGGCCGTCTCCCCACTTGCTCTCCCCTCCTCCCCCTGCAGTGATCTTCTGTAGGAGTGAAGATCTCTGAGCAGAGGAGAGACCATTATCCTGTGACGGAATGTTTTTTGGTTGCCTGTGAGGTCACTTGGAGACGCTGTGAGCTTGAAGAAGCCCCTTTGTCTCACCCTTCCCCTGTCCTTGTACTTTGAGTGCGTGCGTGGGGACAGCGCGTGTATAGGACTTTAGCTTTGACTTGTGGGGTGGGGGCAAGTCACTTGACCTCTGCCCTTGGATGTCTTGATCTGTAAATGGAAAATAATGTGAACTGTTTGGGGGTTTCTTTGGCGCATTAAATGAGTCACAGAGCAAAACCCTGAACATACATAACATGGGGTACAGATTCCATTATTAGCTACAGAACAATCAAGGGGTCGGCAGTGCTGCTGGGCCTGGCTTGTGCCTGGGTGCCTAGGGTGCCCCTTTATGGAAGATGAGCTTTCTGAGGTTAAGCGCTGGGGCAGGCTCAGGGTTGGGAACAGGGGAGGACAGGCACAGTCTGATTTTGGTTGTAGCGAGGAGGTTGTGTGTGCAGAGCCTTCTGTGCATTCCTCACCCTGATTTTTTGGCACTTCAAGTGATCCCTGGGGTCCCTTTCTGCTTCCCAGTTCGGGAGAGCCCATACCCTCAGCACTCAGAGAGAGCCTGCCATCTGCAGCCGGTATGCTTGCTGACGCTAGCCTCAGGAGGTGCTGGCTGTTTTAGTTCTCCTGAGCCTCCGTTTTCTCAGCTGCCTCCTCTGATCAGAGCCCCTTCCAGGGGCTGTTTGAAGGAGCACTGTTCTATGGTGACCCAGAGCCCTTCATATGATTCTATCGTGAAGCTCAGAAGGATTTCTAATCTTCCCAGGTGCCACTTCTGTGTTTCCTGTTTTTGTATCAGTACTGGGACTTGAACTCAGACCCTGGTTGCTCTGCCTTAGGTTTTTTTTTTTTTCCCCCCTCAAGGCTAGCTCTCCACCATTTGTTTTGTTTTGGTTTTTTGCCAGTCCTGGGGCTTGGGCTCAAGGCCTGAACACTCTCCCTGGCTTCTTTCTGCTCAAGGCTAGCACTCTACTACTTGAGCCATTAGCGCCACTTCTGGCCTTTTCTGTTTATATAGTGCTGAGGAATCGAACCCATGGCTTCATGCATGCAGGGTAAGCACTCCGCCACTAAGCCCTATTCCCAGCCCCTAACTCTCTACCATGTGAACCACAGCTCTACTCCTGGCTTTTGTGGTGGTTCCGTGAAGATAAAGAGTCTCACAGCCTGTCTTGCTTGGGCTGGCTTTGAACTATGATCCTCAGATCTCAGCCTCCTGAGTAGCTAGGTTTTATAGGGATGAACCACAGGCACCTGACTCTGACACTACTTCTTGACCATAGGAACTTACCTCAGCTCTTTTTGTGTCACTTTTTGTGACATCTTTGCTGAGTACGAGGAAAAGGAGGGAGAGAGAGAAGAGTAATTGGTGCTCATTACTGTTGGAGCTGGCTGGGCAGGAAGCCTGGCTTTGAGGAATGGTTCTTTCTGAGCTTCAGGGTGCTTCAGAAGCTCCAGGTAGCCTATTAAGGATGGAGCCTCCTGGGCCTAGATCCTTGGAGTGCAATAAGGGCCGGTCTGTAGTAGGCTAAGGATCCCATCTTTCAATCCAATTGAGGGCCCTGCAGAGAGCCTCTTCTTTGTGAGAGATCTCTCCTTCCCCAGGGGTCCATTCCACTCTCCCCAGACGCCTTAGAGTGCTGGGGAGTACCTTTGTCTGGAGCTCCCAGTCTTGCTGGTGAGCACCAAAAGGGCTCTGTGGTGCCTGGGGGCAGTGGCCCTGGGTCAGATGTCACAGACATGTCAGGGCTGGGGGCCTGCTGGCCTTGGCCATGCCGTTCTGAGTCCCTCTGCTGTGGGCTCTGTGGACTGGCAGAGCTCCTGGGCTTGGTTTCCTGTGCCACCTATAATGTCACCCTTCTAGGGTAGGTCTGTGCCTTCCTGCGTGGCCTTGTAAGTGGGGAAGGGCCATCCTGGAAAGAGTGGCATGGTGGAGACCCCGTGGGGGTCGGGAATAAGCTGGCACAGACAGAAGGACAATAGAGTAGAATTGTGAACTATCCCAATTGAGTTTCCAAGCCCAGTCAGGGTTGGTTGGTAGCTCCATGCCTGACCTACATACACATGGGGTGTCAGATTTCTTCTCCCCCAAATGAGCTTAAGTTAACCCTTGGCTTCCTAGTGTCCCGGTGATGGTGAGATTAAGCTCCAGTGGTGGGGACCCTGCTGAGAGGTGAAGTAATGCGCCCAGTGCACTCAGCTAGGGAGCAATCTCCGCTGAGATGCTCCAGTGTGCGTCCACCCGCGTGGGGGCAGCTGCCACATGGCTGGCCTTGGATGGATGTCTGAGGAACTGCCCGTCCTCCCCCTGGGGTTCAAAGAGTTGCTGGAGGAGATGATCGCTGAGAACCCAGGACCCCCAAGTTCTCAGGCTAGTTGCTGTTGACTCCAGAAAGCTCTTCCAGTACCTAGCGACAGTGCCAGGACAGTGATTAGAGCCTGGGCCACGTGCTGCGTGGGAGCCAAGCGCTGGTTGGCCAGGGTCATATGTCTGTGTGGCCCACTTCTGTGGGGTACAGATGGCATCTCGGGAAGCAGGTTGCTTAGCACAGCGGTGGGGGCCTGCTGGCATTTCTGGGGGAAGGGCATTTTCTTAAATAAAGAGAACAGGTTGGAAACATCTGGAAGGAGGCTTGTGAGAGCGACTTCCTGCTGCTTTGGGGTATTGTGTGTTCTCAACTGAAAACGGTTCCTTTTTGCCAGTTTCCTCCTGAGTATTGATCTAGGTCGGCTGTTGACAGTGAAAACGTGTATGTGCGTCCATGTCTTATTTGTGAAATAATTGGTCTCTCCGTCTGCCATCTAACTTTACCAAGAAGTTAATGATTCTCTTCTTGGAGCAGCTTCTGTTGTTGGTCAGTAATTTGGCTGGCTGGCTAGTTTATTAATACTATCTTATTGGTAGCTGTTTTCTTTAGAGATCTTTTTTATTAGTTCATTTGATCTTCACATAAAAAAGTGTCTTACATGCAAGTTCCTACAGAAGTTGGAAACCAGCGGCTTTTGGGTTGTAACCTAGAGGTAAGTTCTATATGACCTAGCCACTGCTGACCTTTAATGATGGGATGTCTTTATTTTTTGTACTGGTACTGGTGCTTGAAACTCGGGGTCTAGGTGCTTGCTGTTTCTTAGCTTTTTCACTCAAGGCTGGCACTGTATTGCTTCAGTCACAGCTTTGCTTCTGGATTTTGGGTGATTAATTGGAGAGAGTCTCAAGGACAGTCCTGCCTGGGCTGGCTTTCAGTCTTGATCTTCAGATCTCAGATCTCAGATTCTGCATAGCTAGGATTACAGGCCTGAGACACTCATTAGATGTCGTGTGTGTGTGTGTGTGTGTGTGTGTGTGTGTGTGTCTGGGCTTGAACTCAGGGCCTGCATGCTGTCCCTGAGCTTTTTTGTTTTTGCTGAAGGCTAGCACTGTACCACTTGAGTCACAGCTCCACTTCTATTCTTTTTGGTGGTTTTTTGGTGGTAAAAGTCTCATGGACTGTCTTGCTCAGGCTGGCTTTGAACCATTTATGCTCAGATCTCAGCCACCCGAGTTGCTGAGATCACGGATGTGAGCCACTGTTGCCCTCTGGATGTTTCTCATTTTACATGTTAGTAAATTGCCAGTAGCATAACATTGGATGAGTTGATATATTTTTAGGACCTATTCTTATTTCTTGCTTTTAGGGGGAAGTCAGAAAGTGAGCAGCTGGACTCAGGTTCTAGGATCCTAACTATGCTGGACTGGGTAGCAGCTACTCCTCTGGAGAGGCCTCAGGTCTCCTGAGGGCCGCAATACCAGCCACCCTTTGTGGTTTCAAACCTGGATGCTTCACCCTTTGAGGAAGCCCGCCAGCAGTGGGAGACATTTGGGTTTAGAGCTCTACTTTATTACCTACACACTTCTAGTAGGTTCTCTGTGAGGCAGGATAAGGCTTATGGGCCCCTTCTTAAGGCCCCCATAGCTTTGAAAACGGAGGTTCAAAGAGCTGAGTGACACACCGTCACAAAGCCAGCGCAGTGAGCCAGAGCCTTCTGACTCGAAGATCAATACACTTTCCAGGGGAAGAAGTGATTGCTTGGAAAAATAAGTATATTGTCCTTGGCCACTGAACTGGCTCACTCAAGTTTATATTCTGATGTCTGCTCTAATGCAGAAACCATTTCCCTTGCTTCTTTCTCTCTGTCTCTAGGCCTCTGCGTCTGAGGACTTCTGTGTCTAAGGCAGCTTGGTCCAGCTAAGGTGAGAGCTGCCATGGCCTTATGAGCTACTTTGTGGGTAACAGAGTTGCCTTTGTTTTCTGCCTTGGACTTCCTGGCATGTCAGAAAACTCCAGAATGTGCATCCTGTGATTGGGAGAGTGTTAGGATGTGAGAGAAATGGGAGAGAAGACAGCTTTCCAAGCAGAAATGGTCCTTCCTACATTTCCTTGTCAGAGGGAGCCTCAGAGGCACCCCAAAGACCGCAGCTGGGCATCCCCAGTGACTCCCTATCTCAAGCCTATGATCTTAGTTACTTAGGAGGCTGAGATCTGAGCATCTAAGATTCAAAATCAGGGAGACTCTTCTCTCCAATGAACCACCAAAAAAAGCCAGACATGGAGCTTGTGGCTCAAGTGGATAGAGTGTTAGCTTTGAGCCCCAAAGCTCTGCGTTCAAGCCCTGGGACTGTCACAGATAAAAGGGGGGCAGGGGCTGGGCTTGTCCATTTTTTGCCCTAGTCTTGTCCCCACCTGCCCTTCCTTGGGGCAGTTGTCAGAGGCTGTGGCAAGGGGTGAGTCATCTCCTCATCAGGGGTGGTGGTGGTGGGAAGAGGGTCTTCCAGTGGTGTCCCTCATGGGTCCCTGTGCTCCTGCCTGTTTTTCCCTCCCTTCCCAATGCAGTTTCCCTCTGTTCTCTGCTTTCCCCTGGCAGTGGGCGACACAGCTGACTGCTCCCGCCACCAAGGCTCTGCCAGTGAACATGGGCCACATTAAGAGGGCTGCCAGGTGCCATGCCAGAGGTATTAAAGGGACATTTGATTACTTTTAACCTGAATCGCCAGGCTTTGTACTCTTTCACTCTGCAGCAGTTAAAGGGCAGGAAAAGCCTAGGCTTTGTGGGGTTCTCTTTGTGGTGTTAAGTGTGCCTCTTTCACCCCAACCTTGCTCTCAACCATCTCTCCTCTGTTTGTATTTGTGTCACTCCTTCCCTCCCCCTCATTCCCAGTTGGTGTTGGGGTGTGTGTGTGTGTGTGTGTGTGTGTGTGTGTAGTGGCTATAAGCTACCATTCTGGAACCCACAACTGCCCCTTGTCCTGTCTCTCTTAACCTGTTCCCTGCTAGATGGGCAGCCATCTTTGGTTTGAACAGACCCCAGTGGTGGGGATCTCACTCTGTTTAGCTCAGCAGGGCTTAGGGGCTTAGGTAATGTCTTATGGCCCACGGTGACTTAGAGGGCCTCTTGCTTGGGTACTACCTCTTCATCCTTTCTGTCTCCTTCCTTTATCCTGGCAGGTAGAATTCATCTCTGTCTCTTGGAAATGCTTATAGAACTTAATTTGTACAAGGCTAGTGGCATGGATTTTGTGGTGTGTTTGTCATTATCCTTGGTAGAGTTAAGCAATGTTGAAGGAGCCTTCTCAGCAGAACTGCCACTAGGGTGAGCCTTTGGCTGGGGAGATGGGATCCCCAAGGTCTACCCTGTGAACCTTACACTTCTGGCCAGTGTATTGTCTGTGATTTGTTAGTCCAGAACATAATTTAGGCTTTGTAGATAGTAATAAGTCTCCAGTGCAGCCACTCACTTCGTCCACTGTAGTGTGAATATAGCCATGCCCAGTACATTCATTACCTGAATATGCTGTGTTTCCATAAAGCTTTATTTGCAAACGCAGATTGTTGTTTGCCAACCTCTCTTTTGCTTTCTTCCTGGTGGAAGAAGTCCTACATTGTGAAGTGGGGCCATCCTGAACTGTATGACTGGGCAGACCCTTGGCCTGGCAGAGCCTCAGTTTCCTTATGTGTACATTGTGTGAGACAGGGGAGAGTGAGTTCTAATGTTCCTGAGTCAGCCCTGGACACTCAATGAAACTCTGAGTTCTCCATTGAGTCTTATCCTGGCATTGTCTGACTCCACCCTTTTTCCTCCTCCTAGCCTATCCTAGCTCTCGTGGATTCTGGCTCCAGCCTTCCAGCTCCTGTCCCCACCTCTGCTGGAATCTCAGTCCATTCTTAACACTCAGCCAGAGAAAGCATTTATGAATAAAATCAGTCTCCTATCTCTTTTCTGAAACTCATTAGTGCCTTGCAGCTGCTGCTCAAGTTCAATCCCCTGCCTTGTCTGGTCCCTGCTTACACCTCCAGCCTCATTTTGTGTGTGTGTGTGTGTGTGTGTGTGTGTGTGTGTGTGTGGAGTTCTCAGCTCCAGTGTCACTTCAGACAGCCTTTTGTTGTTCCTATTGTTTGTTTTTATGTGTGTACTGGTCCTGAACTCAGGGCCTGGGTGCTGTCCCTGAACTTATTTGCTCAAGGCTGGTACTTTTCCACTTGAGCTATAGCTCCACTTCTGGCTTTTTTGGTGGTAAATTGAGGCTAATAGTCCCATGGACTTCTGCTGCCTGGGCTGGCTTCGAATCGTGATCCCTTAGATAGCAGCTTCCTGAGCAGCTAGGATTACAGAAATGAGCCACAGGCACCTGGCTTGATAGGCATCTCTTGGAGCTGGCATCTGGGGATTCTCTCATCACTCTGCAACCTGTCTGTGAATTATCCATATAGCAAGTTGGCACTAACTAGAATTCATCTTGCTTGTTTGTTTACATGTTTGTTTTTCTGCTTCAGTAGGTTGTAAGCACCATAAGCTTTGGGACCATATCTGTCTTTTGTACTGCTGCTTCCATAGCAAAGATAAGCAGATAGTGGTGCTCAGTATGTTGACTGATTACTGTGTTTCTGTTCAGACTGTGTGTGTGTGTGTGTGTGTGTGTGTGTGTGTGTGTGTGTGTGTATTTATCCTGGTACTAGGGCTTGAACTCAGGGCCCAGGTACTGTCCCTTAGCTTTTCTTGCTTTTGGCTGTCAATCTACCATTTGAGCCATACTCTACTTCTGACTTTATGGTGGTTAATTGGACTTCTCTTCCCTATCTGGTTTTGAATCATGATTCTTGGATCCAGCATCCTGAGTAACTAGGGTTATAGCTTGAGCCATGGATGCCTGGCTGCCCAGGACTCTTGTGTGCTGCTGTTCCCTTGTATGTCATTTGGAAGCCATTCTGCTCTTGGTGCTAGGAGACACTGCCCATGGTCTCCCTCAGGAGGCTGCATTCCTGTGCTTCTGTCTCTTCTGGTGATATCAGGGGCCTCAGAAGGATGAGCTTCCTGGAGGAGCAGCTAGTTCTTGGCCTGAGCTTTTTTTTTTTTTTTTTGGCCAGTCCTGGGCCTTGGACTCAGGGCCTGAGCACTGTCCCTGGCTTCTTCCCTCTCAAGGCTAGCACTCTGCCACCTGAGCCACAGCGCCCCTTCTGGCCTTTTTCCATATATGTGGTGCTGGGGAATCGAACCCAGAGCTTCATTTGTAGGAGGCAAGCACTCTTGCCACTAGGCCATCTTCCCAGCCCTTGGCCTGAGCTTTGACTGGGGGCTTCCTCTTAATCACAACTGTCCATCAGCATCAATCTGTCCCTCCCGTTGGCCTACATGGCTTGGTGGGTGGTGTCTCTGCATGAGAATCTGTCTAGTTCTTAACATTTTTTAAATTGTTCTAATAAAGGTGAAGTGGGGTTACAGTTATGTAATTCAGATGGTCTTTATAAGCACAAGAGAGTCTCTTTGGGGTTAGATTTTGTTCTTGGAAATGTGGACCCCTGTTAACTGTGTTGGGGGAAGGTGTTTGCTGCAGCTGGGGTGACTGTCCTGTGGGTCCAAAGGTGGGTCTCTTGTGGAGAAAGGCTGCATCCCAGTGACACAGTCCCTAGGCCCACAGCTTCCACGGAGGGGTAAAGATGGAATTGTTTCTTCAAATAAGGTCTGTTAAGCCGGGCACCAGTGGCCCTCACCTGTAGTCCTAGTTACTCAGGAGGCTGAGATCTGAGGATCGCAGTTCAAAGCCAGCTCAAGCAGGAATGTCCAATTAATATGCAATTAGCCACCAAAAAGTCAGAAGTGGGGGTGTGGATCAAGTGGTAGAGAGCAAGCCTTGAGTGAAAAGCTAAGGCACAGCTCCCAGGCCCTTAGTTCAAGCCCCAGGATCAGCACAGAACAACACACACACACACACACACACACACACACACACACACACACACACACACACACACGATCTGTTAAAATTCTAAGACTTAGTGCCTCAGAGTGTGGCCGTATTTGGAAATAGGGTGATTGTAGTTATGTGGTTAAGAGGTGGGCCCTGCTGGAATAGAGTGGGTCCTTAATCCCACACAACTCTGCAGGTAAGACTAGCCCTGCAGAGACAGAGGCAGAGACTGGGGTTGTGCTACCATCAGCAAAGCACACTGAGAGATTCCAGAGGCAGGGATAACTGTCTTAATCTTGTCTGGCTCCTTCCTTTCCTTTTTAATTCTTGGAAAAGATCCTCTCTTCCATGGAGGATTAACAGATCCCACTGCCCGTATGTGTTCTTTAACTAAAGCCACTCACCTGACTAAGAGATCTCCACCAGTAGCCTTGAATACCAGTGCATGAGCACGTGGTCCCTGTTGTTACTTGACTGCATCATCTCTCATTTTGATCTGAGTTCTAGCTATATTGATTTCAACAATTTTGTTCTGGACCCAAGCTAAATCTGGGGGAGTACTGTGTGAAAACAAAACAAAACTGCTGCCTGTCTAGTAGAGGAGACAGATGAGTTAACAGCACTGTAGCATGCAGGGCAGGACATAAGAGTAATTCCCACTGTGAGAGGGGACCAGCCCAGTGTTGTACCCATGAGACACCACACTGGAGATCTGGAAAGGCTTCTGCAAGTGATGAGGGTTTTATTTTGTTTTTGGTGCCAATACTGAGGCTTGAACTTAGGGCCTAAGTGTTGTCCCTTACCTTTTTTTTTTTTTTCCTCAAGGCTGGTTCTCTATCACTTGAGCCACAGCTCCATTTCTGGCTTTTTGGTGGTTCATTGGAGCTAAGAATCTCCTAGACTTTCCTGCCTTGGCTAGTTTTGAACTACGATCCTCAGATCTCAGCCTCCTGAGTAGCTAGGATGACAGGTGTTCACTCAGGCAGAAAATTTTAAAAAGTCCAGGACAACAAAGGCTACCTGGAGTCAAGATGTGCTCCTTCTCATCAATAATGCTCCTTAAACATATTGAGGCATTTTCCTATTTATCATTTCAACTATTTTTTAAAATTTTCTTAACAATCCTCAGAAGGATGGAACTCAGAGATGATTGTTTTCATTTTACAGATAAGGATACTGAGGCTCAGAAAGAAAGGCTGGGAAGTGGACTGGGAAGTGGATGAATGAGATTCACCTATGCTAGACTCCTGCTCTTGCTGACCTCGCAGGCACTCCCTGCCCTCCATGTAGATGAAACCTTTTAGACTTTTCTACCCAGATTGACCAGGAACCGTGATCCTCCTGATCTCAGCCTCTTCAGTAACTAGGATTCCAGGTGTCAGCATCTGGTGCCCTGCCCATGAACATAGCAGCCTAATACTATTTGGACCATAATTGCTCCATTTTATAGATGAGAACCTTAAGCTGGCTGCTGAAATGCTGACTGGCCTGCAGAGCCTGGCGTTCTAATCCCAGGATGCACTGCGGTGTGCATGCATGGGAGAGCCAGGCCTCCTGAAGGAGGGAGCCCTGACTGCTCTTTTCAAGGGGAGTGTGATGGTTCAGCCAGGCCCTAAATGCTAGGGATGGGGTGGGAAGCCAAGTGATTCTAGGGAGGGGGGGGGGAAACAGCATGGAGTAGTCAGGGTCCCCAGGTTTGGGAGAAGCTGGGCCACAGGGATGGCTGGGTCTGCCTGGACTCCACCTTGCAGTTCATGGAACACTGTGTTCAGTAGCTAATCATGCGGCCAGGCTTTCTCATGTGTTGACAGAGGGCCAGTTCATTGTTTTGTTCACCTCTGTCAGGCATTTGCACCTGGGCCAGCCGAGGCAGGGAGAAGCCCAGGACCAGCCTGGGGAGGACGTGTGCGCTCCAGGTCCAGGCCTTGTGGTGGAGTCTCAGCCCACTGGGGGGCTGCTGTCTGAGTCTATGGCTAGGCTCCATTCACATGTCAGTCATCCATCAATTTCTTATTGAATATGGAATGTGCCCCAGGCTGGCTCTCTGCTAAGTGCCTGACATTTCTAGAGGGAAGGACATGGTCTCTGGCCTTGAGGACCTGCTAGACCGCAGCTAGACTGATAATTCTAGTCATGACCTTGTGAGCACGGGAAAGGCCATGCAGAACCTTTTAGACTGCCTTCTTTACTGCTACTGCCACCCTCTCCTTGCCTCATCCTGCCTTAACACAGTGTTTTAAGACTTCAGTTTTGTCCAGGTTTCTCTCTGTCCTAGCTATGTGAGTTTAGATACATTTGGGGGATGGGGAGGGCAGTGCTGGTCCTAGGGCTTGAACTCAGGACCTAAGTGCTCTCCCTAAGCTTTTCTGCTCAAGGCTGGAGCTCTACCACTTGAGCCACAGTTCCACTTGTGGGTTTTTTGGTTGCTAATTGGAGATAAGCGTTCATGGACTTTCCTACCCACACTGCCTTTGAAGTGTGATCCTCAGATCTCAGCCTCCTGAGTAGTTAAGGTTAACAGGTGTAAGCCAATCAACACCCACTCTGGATATATATATATATCACTTTCTGATCTGTTTCTTTTGCCATTTCTTCAATTTTTTTTTGTTGTTGTTCCTGTCCTGGGGCTTGAACTGTGGGCTTGGGTGCTGTCCCTGAGCTCTTTTGCTCAAGGCTAGTGCTCTACCACTTGAGTCACAGCTCCACTGCTGGCTCTTTTGGTGGTTCATTGGACATAAAAGTTTCATAGACTTTTTCCTGTCCTGGTTGCTCAGCACTGCTTCTTCTCAATAAAATGGACACCATTCTAGAACTTAGTACTTCATGGGATAGTTTCTAGGATTAAATGAGTTTGTGCGCATGCGCGCACACACACCCTCTGCACTTGGAATAGGTGTCTGGTGCTTAATAATTGTGATAGAGATGCCATAGCTATGCCCAGTGTGGGTTCTCTTAACCCAGACCTTGTGTAGTGGACACACATTAGAATTCAGAGTTCGGGTTCAGCCGGGTTAACGCAGAGGATTTTAAACTATAAAAGAGGAGATTAGACTAATGAAACATTGGCTAATTAGGAGTACAACGAGCCAGTGGCTCAAGCCTGTAATTCTAGCTACTCAGCAGGCTGAGACCTGAGGATGGCCCTTGGAAGCAAAAGTAGAGCTATGGCTGAAGTGGTAGAATGCTAGCCTTGAGCAAAAGCAGCTCAGGAAAGGTGTCCAGGTCCTGAGTTCAAACCCCAGGACTGGCACCAAAATTTAAAAAAAGCAGCTGTATAAGACATCTCTCCCCCCCCTCCCCTTGTGGCAAAAATGTACTTAGACAACACACTAAGTGCATAAATAAAGACTAATAATGGACTCATATCTATTTAGGTCAGGCTTTGTTGCTAAATGAGTTATTTTTAAAAGTTATTAGTTTCTTAGGTTTTGGAATTGAGGCTAAGGGATGGTTGACCTGTGCTATTTTCGTGACTTTCTCTGCTCAGCAGTCACAGTGATCTCTGGAAATGTAGCTAAGGCCCCTGGCTCTTCTGGAGGAAACTACACCTGGTTCTGTCCTCTCCTGTCTTCCTCACCTCTGTCCCCAGCCGCATTGGCTACATGAAAGCCACCTGCCTCTTCCTGCATGGAATACTCATTCTCCCGCCCCCTCTCCGTCTCTCTCTGTCTCTCAATGTCTCTGTCTCTTTCACACGCACAAACTTATAATTGGTCCAAATGGTTTGAAAAACTTCGATGTAGGTGGAAAAGGATAAAGTGGATGTGGGGGGTGGTCACAGCCAATGTTTATGAAGGATATGAAATTATTGCATAATACAAAATTTAAATTCATTGATTAGAACAAATAGAAGGGGAAAGGGATGCTAGGAGGAGGAGAAGAACCCTCTTTTCTCCCCTCTCCCCCAGAAAAAAAAGCAAAGGTAAAAGGGCAGGAAGGGTGGCGTCCCAGGAGGGTTGTGTGGTTGCCGGGGGCTTTGGGGCTCGGAAAGGAAGAGCAAGAGGTGAAGGCAGAGCCTCTGGTGGAGTTGGCTGGAGCCGAGTGTGACAGGGCTGCATGGTTCCCCGTTTGCTAGAAGTTTCCATCTCCCTTCCTCCCTCTCCTTTCCTCCCCTCTCTGTTGCAGGGTTTGAACTTGGGGCCTGGGCACCTTCCCTGAGCTCTTTTTTTGCTCAAGGCTAGCGCTTGACCACTTGGAGCCACAGTGCAACTTCCGGGTTTCTGGTGGTGTTCATTGGAGATAAGTGTCTCATGGTCTTTTCTGCCCAGGGTGGCTTTGAACTGTGATCCTTGGATTGCAGCCTCCTGAGTAGCTAGGATTATAGGCAGGAGCCACTTGCGCCTGGCTTCCATCTTTCTTTTTTCTTTTGGTGACTTTTGATTGCATGAAGCCAGGTCTTCTAGCTGTTTTCACCCATGTGAACACTATAATTTCCTTGTTGTCTGCTTGCGGTAAGCATGCCATATGTTTCCTATTTTATTTAGTTTATTTATTTTGTTTTAGCCAGTACTGGGGCTTGATCCTAGGGCCAAGGCACTGTCCAAGGCTGATGTTCTACCACTTAAGCCATACCTCCACTTACCTGCTGCTTGCTGGTTGATTGAAAATGAATGGATTTCTGCCTGGGCTGCCTTCAAATCTTGATCCTCAGATCTCAGCCTCCTGTGTAGCTAGGATTATAGGTGTGGGCTTCCAGCACCTTCTGTGTTTCTTTCTTGTTTTAGTTATATGTTACTGCCTAACAAATCATTCTAGAATTTGGTGGCTTAATAGAACAAACATCTCTCAGTTTCTGTGGGTCAGGGATTTGCCCTTTGCAGTCTCTTGTGAGAATGCAGTCATGATGTCTAGCTCTTCTGCCTTCTGCGGTCTCAATTGAAGTGGGTGGTCCACTTACAACATTGTGCTATAGCTTGATTTCCCCAGAGCAAGTGATTCAGGAAGAAGAGAACAAGCCGAAGGCTCCATTCCTTCTGTGACCTAAATGTAGTCTCCAAACTTGTATGTGATACTTGATGCCTGTTCTCTCAGTTAGAAATGATACCTGAAATGCAGCCTCTGTACAGGAAGAGAACTAGACTCTAGCTCCTCAAGGGAGGAGTGTGAAAGAATGTGGGGACCATTGTTAAACTAATGGTTCCTGAGAGCCTGTTGTGTGATTGACACCATGAATGAGACAAGGGATGCAAAGTACAGCCTCCCCATCTGTACTCTACAACATTTCATCCAAGGGAAGTAAGACATGCTCTGCCCTGTGACTGATCATAAGAAGGGAGACAGACTGCTTGCAGAGTTCTGAGAAAGGGGAAATCAAAATGGATGGAAACAGAGGGAGGCTCTTGGGAGGAACTGGCACCTGCCTTCATGGATGAGCAGCTTTCTCCCCAGTTCTTGATCTTGATTATTGACAATGTCATAGAACACTAATGAATAATGATGGCAGCACGGAATGGTTTCACTGCAGCAGACCTGTGCCAGGTAGGATTGCTTTATGTGTAGCACCTCTCCTTTTATAAATAGCATCCCTTGGAATGATACAGTGGGACCATCCTGATGCCTTCTGGGATCACTACCACCACCACCACCACCCGTTATATACAGATAGCAAAAGAAAGACCTAGAGAAATTAAGAGACCTATGCAGGATGTGACAGCATAGTTGTGTCATTAATAAGTGACCCAATAGTTGAGACTACAGCTTCCTCAGAAAAGACATGTGTGCTTAAATTTTAGCTCTTTTTACTTCAGAGTTTAGAGCTTTGAGTCCATCTGTATCTCTGTTTCCTCATCTGTAATACCTATATAAAACTATGATCATTCTGGGCATAGGGCCTGGTAGATAATGAGCAGAAGCTATATTGTTGCTCTCAGTCTATAGTCAGACAGCTCTGCTGGCCTCAAATTCTTCACATTAATTTGTTATAATGAGAAAAGCCAGGGCTAAATGAATCCCCTTCCTATGTAAGGATTAAGAATTGGAAGGGAGGGCTGGGGATATAGCCTAGTGGCAAGAGTGCCTGCCTCGGATACACGAGGCCCTAGGTTCGATTCCCCAGCACCACATATACAGAAAACGGCCAGAAGCGGCGCTGTGGCTCAAGTGGCAGAGTGCTAGCCTTGAGCGGGAAGAAGCCAGGGACAGTGCTCAGGCCCTGAGTCCAAGGCCCAGGACTGGCCAAAAAAAAAAAAAAAAGAATTGGAAGGGAAGTACTTATGTGTCTAGCCCACACATTTCAGCAATAAGTGACTCAATCTATGATCCACAGTTTGTGCTTTCTTTCTGTGATGGGACTACATTCAGGAATGACTGCCTATGCCCTCCTCAGTGTAGGCCCAGAGTGTGGTCCACCTGAGTTTTAGGGAGCTGAACTTCAGGTAACGTCTTTCTTTGGAAGTCCTTTCCCTGCTGAAAAACAAGGAACAATGACTACATAACTGTATGTAAGTCTGGCTATGTGTTCTTGAGCCAATTACTAAACCTTACTTCGCTCAATGGGCCCTGTTTGCTAGAGGCTTGACAGCTCCTCTTCTTCAAACTTCTCCATCAAAGAGAGGACAGAAGATGCATTTTAGAGGCCATACAACTGTAGTGCAGTGTGTCTAGACTTTGATTTTCCTTCAAGCCATTGGATCCCTGGGAAGTGTTTGTTAGGAAGCAAATTGCTACCTGTTCTCTTTGCTTTTGCATTTCGGGATGTCTGAGTCTCGGTGGCCTTCTTGGTGGTTGTTTCGCGACTTGGCACAACAGTGGTGGATATTGGGTTTAACAGGCACCAGCTCAGGTGCCATTATGCCATGCTATGTGTTCTGTTAGTGTGTTTGTGTCCTCCTGCCACCCCCCTCAACATGGCATCCCACTGGAGTTTATCAAAATATGGTTTCTCCATTTTATAATCTGAAAATTGTTGTTTGCTAGCAAAATTGTTTTACTAACCGTCCATGTGGTTCTAAAATATTGGGCGAAAAAAAAATGTCATTTACTATTGGAATTCCAAAAGAGTCTACTGCTGAAATTCATTTTTTTATATATGTGTATATGTGCTGCTGAAGCGAGCACTGAAATTCATTTTTTGCATGCTGTAAAACCTATGTGCACACTGTGTATATCTGTGTAAATGTCATTTGTTAGAATGTCCATCTAGCTATATATCTGTGCTAAAACTCATCACATCTACTGAGTTTTGTCATTGCAGAATTCTGGCAAGTATTTGGTCAATTCTTGACAAGGTACAGGTAAGCTCTAGTCCCCTTAGTCTCCTTGTTGTTTTAATTGGAAATAAAAAAGGGCTTTTGTGGCAAAGACACCTTGGATTGCAGTTCGAAGCCAGCCCGGGCAGAAAATCTCTTTCAAACTCCATCTCCCAACTAACCAGCGAAGAGCCAGGCTGGAAGCATGGCTGAAGAGACTTATCTCTTACCAGCCAAATGCTGGAAGTGGAGCTCAAGTGGTAGAGTACTAGCCTCGAGCAGAAGTGCTCAGGGACAGTGCCCAGGCCCTGAGTTCAAATGCTGTGAATGCCAATGGGGGCAAGCCATCCCAGCAACAAGCACCTAGACCCCTGGAACTCAGCCAGTTCAGGGAACAAGGATCATGGAGAGGAGTAAGAGGAGAATGATGTCATATCCTAAATGGAGTCACTTTGTCTCCCCTTTCAAAATCAGAGCCGGGGGGGATCAAGAGATTGCCCATCTAATGTCCATGCCTGAGTATAAGAACTACACCCAGTTCTTAATTTTGTGCCCTAAACCCTTCCTTTTGCCTTAATTTTTTTTTTTTTTGTCCAGCCCCTGCCTCATGAGACTTCTTCCAGGCTTCATTCAAGGACTGGCATCTACCACCAAGGGACCCTGCTGCTCACCTTCCCCAGGAGGGGCTGCATTTCTGCCTTTTACCCCTAATGCCGATGCCCCTTGCCAGCAGGAAGCAGCCAGAGAGAGTCTTCGTCCTTTTTCATAACTACTAAAAGGCTGGAATGTAAGGTCTGTCCCTGGAAGGCTCCATGTAGATGCCCCCACCTCATTAAGTCTCCACCCAGTTATCTGGGTAACCAGCAGACCTGGAGGCATTTGCCTCCCCTTTCCCTGAGGTCACATCCTAATCCACCTGGCCACACCCCCTTGTCCCTGCCCTAGATATAAGGCAGGGCTGGATGGAGGTCAGCCCCTTCTCTCCCTTCTCTCCCTTCTCTCCCATCTCTCCCATCTCTCCCTTTTCTCCTTTCTCTCCTCCGTCTCTCCCTTCTCTCCCTTCTCTCTGGCCATGGATCATCTTGGCCACAGGCCAGCAGTTTGGTAATAAACTATTTGTCCTGCCTGAATTACCGTGTAGCGTTCTCCTTTACCGGCTACCTACTTAAAAAAAACTAACAGTTGACACCCAGCTTTATTTGCTTTTGATGGTAACTTCCTAAATTTAGGTGCATTTGTACCATCAGGGAGTTTGTGAAAAAATGCCTGTTCCAAAAAAAAAATTGTAAAAAATATATAATTTCCTCTGCTTTTCTGTTGCACTAGAAACTGGATAGAACTGGAGACTTAGCTTTGTTATTTTGATAAGCTGTTTAGTTTTATCTTTTTTTTTTTAATGCTGGTAATGTTGCTCTTAGGTTTGTTTGCCCAGCCATTGTTGTCCCCACCCACTTCCCTCACCCCTGGCTGGTTATTTAGAGATAAGTCTCAGATTTATCTGCCTGGGCTGGCTTCAAATCTGGATCCTCAGATCTCAACTTCTTTGGGTAGCTAGGCTTGAACCACTGTAGAACTGGCCTCTTAACCTGATGTTTTAACTAGTGGCTGTTTATTTCCCCCTACCCTATTCCTGGAGCTTGAGTTCAGGACATGGGCACTGCTCCTAAGCTTTTTGTTCAAGGCTAATGCCACTCGAGCCACAGCTCCACTTCCAGCTTTTTGTTTGGTTTGGTTTGGTGTTTCATTGAAGATTAGAATCTCACAGGTAAAAAGCTATTTAAAGAGAGCCAAAACAAATGTAGTTAAACCATTGGGGCTGGACGGGAGCTCAAAGGACTGTAGAATTTAAGCAAAGAAAGGGATTATAATGATCATCAGCATCCAAATCAGAAAACTAAGACCACTGGTGCACATCAGACCTAATTAGTGACTGAGGTGCCACCAAAGACCCTATTAGACTTCTAAATCCACGTCAGCAAGCACTTCAGTGCATCCGTGCAGTGCTATGGTTCCTGCTAATTGTGCCATCTGAATATGTATGTGCAGCTAAAATGAGGCTTAAACCAAAGGCCTCACACTCTTCCTTGTCTTTTTCACTCAAAGCTGGCACTTAACCACTTGTGACATACCTCCACTTTGAGCTTTTTACTGATTAATTGGAGCTAAGTGTCTCATGGACTTTCCTGCCCAAGCTAGCTCAGAATCACGATCCTCAGATCTCAGCCTACTGAATTGCTAGGATTATAGGTGTTAGCCAGTGCCTTTTTTTTTTTTTTTGCTGGTTCTTGGGTTTGAACTCTGGGTCTGGCCCCCTCTCTCTCTCTCTCTCTCTCAGCTTCTTTTGCTCAAGGCCAGTGCTCTACCATGTGAGCCACAGCTCCACTTCCAGCATTTTCTGAGTTTGTTGGAAGTAAGAGTCTCATGGACTTTCCTGCCTGGGCTGGGCTTCGAACTGGGATCCTCAGATCTCTGCCTCCTGAGTAGCTAGGATTACAGGTGAGAGCCACCGGTGCTCAGCTACCTAGACTTTTCAGTCTGCTTGACTTGCTTGAATTTGTATTTAGGACCACCATCTCTAATAGAAAGTGTTTGAATACATCAAAGGAGGGTAAGATTGGCATTAGAAAACCCATTTACAAGTAGAAAGATTGTGAGTGAGGAACAGGAGGACATAATTGAAAATCACCTAGGAGGTGGAATAATAATAATAATAATAGCCTGAATTATAATTTACTCACATCCATCTTATCCTCCCTTATGAGGGAGTTAACTGTTAATAACCTTTTTCAAGAGATACAAAAACTTAAAACCACTCAAGCACAGTAGTCACCCAGGGGTAACACTACTCTTGGCTGGAAAGCCCATTTTCCTAACGACTTAGCCACCTGATCCAGTAATTATATGATTACAAAAGTAGACGTGTGCCTGGCACTGGTGGCTCATACTTGTAATACTAGCTACTCAGATGGCTGAGGTCTGAGGATCATGGTTCAAAGCCAGCCTGAGCAGGGAAGTCCAGAAGCCTCTTATCTTCAATTAACCACCAATCCCTTGAAGTGGAGCTGTGGCTGAATGGTAGTGAATGCTCGCCTTGAGTGTTAAAAGGTAAGGGACAGTGCCTAGGCGTAGAGTTTAAGCCTAGTGCCAGCATACACACACACACACACACACACTTGTGTAACTATCATGCAAGCTATGCATGTACTGGGCATATAATTTGAAGGTAGACATGAGGAGTTGTTCATGTACTGAGTTAAAGAACAGGAAGGTATTTCAAGCTACAGAGGGTGAAAAATGGGAGTGGAGAGATGATAACTCTAAACCTGTTTCATCTGTGTTTCTGTCCTTGCAGTCGGTACTCAGCAAATGTTTATGGTAAAAAGTCACAGATACGATTGAAATAACTTTAGATTTAAAGCAAAGCTCTAAATAACTACTGAAGGTCTTTGACAGTGTGCCAGAAAATATGTTGAGCCAATCTATCCAAATGCTAGTTAGGAGCTCTGTGGCGGCTCCATAATCCTGTTGGAGGCATATAGGTTATTGTAATCTGAAACGTGTACATGAATGGTCCTCAAAATGGTCATATCTATTTGACTATCATGAACTTTCTTTTATGTTACACATACCTGTAATCATACTTGAGTATGAGCAGAGCAACTTTTCTTGTTCTTGGCATTGGATAGATTCATGCTAACAATCTCCTCTTCATTTTCTTGCTTTTCTCCTTGCCAGTTCAGAATGCTGGTTTGTTGATGTGTGTCCACTTGTAGGAACTCCTCCATTTTCCAGTGTG
The DNA here is from genome assembly GCF_023159225.1 of Perognathus longimembris pacificus. Taxonomy (NCBI): domain Eukaryota; kingdom Metazoa; phylum Chordata; class Mammalia; order Rodentia; family Heteromyidae; genus Perognathus; species Perognathus longimembris. The sequence continues at coordinate 68,596 of NW_025961116.1, forward strand.
ACAGTACAGGCAGAGTGAAGTAGATGAGCTGTAAATACAGCTTGGCACATATTTAATTATAGAGAACAAAACATTAATATTCCAGTATAATTGGAACAACAACTACAAAACATACCATCTGGCATCAGTGTCTCTATTTTTTCCCTTTGAGTTAGCCCAGAACTATTTCTACAAACAGCAGCTTCCTCAGCCAAGTTAATATTAAGCCACCAGAATGGAAATCAGCCATATTACTTCCTTATTTACTTTTGTTGGGAATTGGAACTGAATGGGAATATTTCTTCTCTCACAAGTTGGCAGAAACAGCAACAAGGCAATCTGTTAGGGATGACAGCTACTCTCTCCCTCTCCCTCTCCCTCTCCCCCTCCCCCTCTCCTTCTCCCTCTCTTAAAATAATGCAGTCACTAGTCATGATGATTTTCAAGGATAAATATCATCTACATATCTGATTATTCATGATCCAAGCAAAGTTTACATTCGGCATTGCAGAAAGATGAAAAAGGTGTTGGATTTAACGAGTCTCATGCTTCTGTTACATTCTTACTAATGCCAAAGAAAGATGATAGTAAATGGTACCAAGTGATCTTCCACAAGCAGAGGATAGCCCGTTTTTTTAAAAATGTATTTACCTTTCTACCAGTCTGTTTGTTTATGCAAATACTGGGGATTGAACTCAGGGCCTAGATACTGTCCCTTCACTTTTTCACTCAGGGCTGCACTTCTGGCTTTCTCGATGGTTAATTAGAGATAAAGAGCCTCACAGTTTCCTGCCTGAACTAGCTTCAAACCTCCATCTTCAGATCTCAGCCCTCTGAGTAACTAGGATTACAGGAGTGAGCCACTATATATTTTTCTTTCTTTATGGGGGAAGTGGCACTCGAATTTTCCCTCTCAACATTTTATTCTTCAGCTTCAAATGCATTGAGAACAGGCAGGCATACATTCCTAAATTTCCTCCTTTCTCTTAGGCTTTTCATCAGTATGTCTCACACTACATATCATATATAGTTAGCGGAACTAACCCCGCCATGCAAGCTTGTTTGTAAATTCCCGAATGTCTGAGACAGTGTGTAACTCACCTAAGTATCATTTTTAGCACCTGGTACCATATCTTGCATGTAAATGGGTCCCTGCTGGAACTGCTGATGTAAAAGTTCAAGCTAGAATGAGCTGAATGATTATGATCATTCAGCTGTATCAGAGAGGGTGGAAAAAACATTTATATGATCCTAGTTGATGTAATCTTTCTTCCAAAGTAGCAGAAATCCATTCCAGCTGATTTAAGTAAATGGAGACTGAAGAAGTCCATGATGTCAGTAGAAAGTGCTTAGTATTGACTTGACATAGAATGCATTTATTAAAGTCATCTAGGCAACTTTAGCAAGCTTGGCCTAAGAGTTTCAGAGTGATCACAGGGCTTTTCTAGATCCAGTCTTAAAGGTTTCTGTGAGCCAATGGCTCATATCTGTAATCCTAGCTACTCAGGAGGCTGAGGTCTGAGGATCGCAGTTCAAAGCCAGCCCAGTGTAAGTGCCTTAGATTCTTTATCTCTAATTACTACCAAAAAGCTGGAAGTGGTGCTGTGGCTCAAATGGTAGAACACTAGCATTGAGCAAAACAGCTCAGGGGCAGTGCCTTGGCCCTGAGTTCAAGTCCCAGGACTGGCACATTCACACACACACATATACACACACACACACACACACACACACACAATCAGAACAGGAAGTGTGAATGAGCCTCTTGCTTCCTCATCCCCACCCCCTCCTCCTCTCTCCTTTCAACTTCTTCTAGAGTGTAGCCCAACCTGATTGCCTCAATCACCTATGTGCCTTCCTCAAATCCTCCTAAACCACAAGTGTCTCAATTTAAAAATTCCAACCACTGAGGTTCTCATCTTATTTAACTAATGGATTGACTTCCTCCAGTATCGACAAAGACAAAGTCAGGGCTTGACGAAAAGGAGCCATAAGTCGAGAAGTTCACAAGCAAGGTCCTCCACCACAATCTCAGGACACCTTAGCATCATGATTGCAATCCAAGTTCATTATATGTGCCTGTTTGATCCATATTATGGCAAAGATATTGAATTGCAATGCGCAAAAGTGTGAAAATTGTAAATAAGTTAAAAAATGGAAATTGCATAGTAGTGACACTATTACAGTATGTGGGAATCTTTATTTTTAAATGGTTGTATAGTATGCTAAGTAAAAGTGTTTCACAATGATGAGATTGTATAGTATCTATTCTAATTCAGTAACTGAAAGAAATAGCAACAAACTGACAACTACAGTAAATTCGGTGATTGCCAAACTGTATGCTTAATATAGACTGAGCTGGTGCCAGTGGCTTCTCCTTATAATTTTTGCTACTCAAAAGGTTGAGATCTGAGGATCACAGTTTGAATCCAAAATGAGACTCTTATCTCTAATTAACCACCACAAGAAAAAAAAAAGCCAGAAGTGGACTGCCAGAAAACTAGAAGTGGCACTGTAACTCAACATGGTAGAATCCTAGCCTTGAGCTGAGAAGCTCAAGGATCAGGGGCAGCACCCAGGCCCAGAGTTCAAGCCCCACAACGGACAAAAAAAAAAGAAAAAAATACTACATAGTCTCTCTGCCTTTCAGGCCTTCCTATAAGAAAGCAGGATTCCATCCAGATTCTCCTACTACTTTCTAGCTAATATTAATAAAAAAAAAAGTCCCTGCAAGGTTTACAACATAGATTACATCATTTGTTAAATCCAGTCCAGTGCCAAAATCTTTATTTTCTTCAGTGTCATTGTAATAGTTTTTAGGACAAAATGGAAAGGAGCCTGTGTTTAATCCCCCAAATAGAGCCAGAGTCTGTAGTCTTGTTTTCTTCTCAATAGTCTAGCCTTAAACCTTAAGAGAGTTCAAAAGATTATTGTCATTATTCAACCATCCTTTCAAGGGCTAATGAAAATTAAATGACATTTAAAACTGCTTGTAATTCAGACATTGAGGAGTTTAATGGCAAAATACAATGATCCATTGCTTTTTTATGTTCTCTGATCAGGCAGCCTTCATATGAGTATACATGGTTTAAATGTCATTTTCAAAACTAATTATCCTGAGCCTTTACGAGAATAAAACTAGATATTTCATCCCATTTTTTATACAAGTATAAATTGAAATTTTTCTTTGAGAGAGCCAGTGGTTTAAAGGGGGAATGAAATTAGCAGCCAGATAATCATAAACACCTAGACTCTTAGACTGGTTTTTATTTTGCTTTTTATCCATGATATTTGGTTCTTTTAAATTTGTGTGATAATCCTGCCTTATATTTTTTTATTTGCATTTCTACCAACTGCATTCTTAGGCTGTCATTTCCCTTAGCTAATTTTACTAGACTTTGAGCTGGAAATTTGGCCTTCCTACATGCTTTTAAACATACTGTTTGTCTCAATTCTGGATAAACTCCTAATGGAAAATTCCTCTAGGACGTTTGCCAAAGAGGAAGGTTTTATAGCCTGAGAAGGCACTATCTCTATTTATGTAGCTAATACAATTTTGTTTCTAACATTAAGATAAAAAAATCCACCTCAGGTGTATCTGTATTATTCATAATTAATTTATATATGCACTGGGATTACACCAATTTTGAACTCCACAATTATGATTATGACGAACCAGTTGATTTCCATTATTGATACAACAACAGATGGTAATGGTTCAGGTTGAAATAAAAAGATCATTAAGCTAAGTATTTTAGCCTTCATTGGCTCCCTGATGCATAGAATTTGTTAGTGTGAAATAGAACCATAGCATTTCTGAACTAGAATTGTCCTTAGAGGATGCTTCATTTGACAAATAAGAGAGCAGAAAGCCCAGAGAGAAGGCTGCTTGCCAGGGCTCTACAGCTGGGAGCAAAGCTAGGCCCTGGAGCCTCACGCCTGTTGTTTCTCAATTCATTGCTGATTCTACTACCATCTCTGTGTAAGATTTTTGAGGTACACTTCTCTCTGATCACTGCCTGATGTCAGCCCCAATTATTCTAATCAGGTTCATATCTATTTATTTCTAGAACATATAGTTTCACCCTATTATAAATCTCACTTGGTTAAACCTTATATCTGGCTTTCTTTTAGGTTCATCTCAACTTACCTCTTTTCAATCTTGAAGTTTCCAAGATATACTTGGATCTATCTTTTTTCCTTTTTTTTTTTTTTGGAAAACTTCTCTACCAAGCTGTGCATCTTCAATTGTGCCCTTGTTACAGCAGAGCTGCTTTTGTGTTTCCTAAATCCAAACAAGATTTTTTGTTGTTGTTGTTATTGTTTTCTCTCCCATGAAGCCACATTGTTGCTTATTCATTTTAGTGGTGATTGTGCCAGCTGCTTTTGTTGGAAAGATGTCAATTTCAACCACATGGCTCTCCCAGAAGCAAATCAGACATCTGATGCCTCTTTTCCCCCAAGCTTTGAATTCTCAGCAAATTCCCACTCAGGTGATGGCGTCATCATAGCCAAAGAGGGCACCAGCATTTCTATGGAGTGTCTTCTCACAGTCGGTCCCCATGAAGATGTCCATTGGTACAACTCAAAAGGACAACAGCTGGATGGCAGAGGCAAAGTAATTGTGTCAGGCTATAATGTATCAATGTATCAGACTCCTTCATATTCTTTATTCTCAGACACATGTAGCAAGAAAACTCAAAAAACATGATGCCAGGATGAATAGCTTACAGCTTCTTTTTTTTTAAACTTTATGATATGTTTAATTCTATTATGAACACAATTGTATACCTGTCTTGATATCTTCATGGGGGCGGGCGGGGACCAAATGATGACACAAAGATGGCTTAAAACAGATTCCATCAGGATGTTATAAGTTTATGTATCAACAATGAAAGAATTAAAAACAGCTGATGGACTGGGAATATGGCCTAGGGGCAAGAGTGCTTGCCTTGTATACATGAAGCCCTGGGTTTGATTCCCCAGCACCACATATAAAGAAGATGGCCAGAAGCGGCGCTGTGGCTCAAGTGGCAGAGTGCTAGCCTTGAGCAAAAGAGAAGCCATCGACAGTGTTCAGGCCCTGAGTCCAAGGCCCAGGCCTGGCAAAGAAAGAAAAAGAAAAAAAAAACAGCTGAAAGGCAGCATGTATGAGAGGTGGATGTTGCCATCTGCTGTGGAATTCTAATGGCATGGACCGGTCCTTTTCTCAGCCCAGGGTGTGACAGTGCTAGTAGTTGGGAAAGGCTGGGTGTGGGCCCCACTTCTTGTCTTCAGCTGGGACTGAGCGATGTCAGCCAGTGCGCTCTGGCTCTTTTCCAGAAGCAAGTCTCCTCTATAAACGACATCTTCCAGACAGGTAGCAGTTTCGTGGTTCTCTTCCTCTAGCTTGTGCAAGCTAGCAGCCTGTAATGCAGCTGTGGATTCTTCACTGGGTAAGGAATCTATCAAAACATCAATGTCTTTTGCTGTCCGGGAAATCAGTGCAGCAAAAAGCTGAGCATATTCTTCTGTTGGGTTAGCTGGCTGGTGTTTGCTAATTGCTGATTGAATGTTATTAAATGAAGCTGGCAGACCACACTGTTACAATACTCCAATGGCATTACAAAACTGATCTGCAAGCGAGTTCACCGCGTCTTGGAGCTGGGTGAGGCGGTCCGCCATGTTGTTCCCACCAGCCAGCTTAAAACTTCTTGAAAGGCCCCAGAATATTATACCCATTAAAAGGAACAAAGCAATTATTTAACCAGAAAGGGAAAAAATGTATTAAGGAATAGTTATAAATGTAAAAGGTCTTTCCACGATGACAGTGAGTTATTTTCCTTCCTCTTTGGAAGTTTGGTTTCCTTCTTCATGGAAGTTAAATGAGGGCAGCAATGTACAGTTGTACGTCAGCATACTGTTCAGGGCCAGAGGTGTCAGCCGCATGTGTACGTACATCAAAGAGGGATTTGGCTGGACTTTTAAAAAGAAAAAAAAATCCAGGTGCTGGTGGCTCATGCCTATAATCCTAGCTATTCAGGAGGCTGAGATCTGAGGGTCACAGTTTGAAGCCATTCTAGGCAGGAAAGTTGATGAAACTCCTATCTCCAATTAACCACCAGAAAACCAGAAATGGCACTGTGGCTCAAAGTGGTAGAGCACCAGCCATGAGGAAAAATACTCATGGACAGCACTGAGCCCCCAAGTTTAAGCCCCGTACCCGACCCAACAAAAGAAGGGTAATAGGTTCTAAAAGTCCTTCCAGCTCATGTGTACACGTGTGTGCCTCTGTGTGTATGTGGGGGGGGGGGGGGTTGTATGCGTCCATTGGTACTAGGGCGCACACTTTCGTTTGGCTTTTTTGCTCAAGGCTACCTACCACTTCAGCCCTTGAGCCACAGCTCTAGTTCCATCTTCTTGCTGGTTAAATGGAGATTAAGAGTCTCATATACTTTCCTGCCTGGGTTGGCTTCCAGCCAGAATCCTCAGATCTCAGCCCCCTGCGTAGCTGGGGTTACAGGTATGAGACACAAGGACCTAGCTGCTCATTTCTTTTCTATTCCATACTTTATTTGAAAACAGGGAAGTTTCTCTTCCATTTTTTATTCCTCAGTCTTAAAAATTACATGAACATGATAATCAACTAAGATTTACTTTTTGATAGGTTTTAATTTTATTATATTTGTGGAACTGTCAATTAGTAATCAATACTAGAACGATGTTTATAATGAGTACTTAAACTATAATGTCCCTCAAAAGGAGTTGCCATGAAAAGCCAGAGGTGAAAATTCAATTCTGGGATCTCTACAAAATAAACACCCTGGAAAAAGCCACCTTATTTTTTTTTGGGGGGGGGGTGGTTCAGGGCTTGGGCACTGTCCCTGAGCTTCTTTTGCTCAGAGCTAGCACTCTATCACTTGAGCCATAGTGCCACTTCCAGCTTTTTCTGTGTATGTGGTACTGAGGAATGGAACCAAGGACTTCATGCATGCTAGGCAAGCACTCTACTACTAAGCACATTCCCAGCCACCACTATAATTTTTGTTTGTTGGTTTGCTGGCAGTGTTTTGCTAGAAAGAGCCTAGCCCCTTGAAATATAAAGGATGTCAGTTATTCATATTATCTTGGAAACTACTAGAGGAGGTAATTAGTAATTCCTTCTTTGGTATTCATACACAAAGGATAAGAGATGTCACACAGCTCCTAGCATGCATGAGAAAACTAAGGGGCAGCACCAAGGCCCTGAGTTCAAGTCTCAGGACTGGCACATGGAAAAAGAAAATGTATCAATCCTTTTAAATAAGATTCCCTAGAATGGTGCCCAGAATGTGTATTTCAAACATTATTTGGAGTTCCACATTTGAACCTACCACACTATTACCCCTTTCTCTCCCTTCTGTAGGATAGCCTGAAGAAACACATCTGAGACTTGAATTATTCAGTGTGACCATTCTAGACTGCTGCATAAACAAAGCCTTATGTTAGGACAAAACCTGCCAAGCTCAATGGCAGTTCATTTTCCTGGGTGTTTTGTGTTTGTTTGTTTTTTAACTTTGAAAACCACTAACATCGATCATTGGTGCTTTCAGCAACAGCCCTGGAAAATTGTATTAAGTTTTATGAATCTCAAGTGCGAGGAGTTTGAAGAGCATGTCAGTCTAGAGTAAGGTTCATAAATCTTGAGCTATTATCCGCAAGTGAGCTGGAGTTTCCATGATGGTCATTGTGCCCTGGTTGATTAATGGAGTTTATGGAGTTCTTTGATTCAAAGAGCATCGTTTCATAGCTCTGAGTTCAGAGAACAGAAACTTATAGGATAATGGCTGTAGTTATAGCTACATATTTTCCCCTTTTTTGCATTAATGAAGTGATAGCTACTAAAAAATAAATCTAGCTTGAACTTAGCTCAATTTTGATGGGCACAGTCCAGAGTACATATTAATGTGTCCATCCCTAAAATAATTCAGACCCATAGACCCTTGATGAAAGCTTTCTCTTTCCTTTTTTGGGGGGGCCAGTCCTGGGCAGTGTCCCTAAGCTTCTGTGCTCAAGGCTAACACTCCACTACTTATGACACAGCTCCACTTCTGGATTTTTGTGGTTAATTGGAGATTAGAGTCTCACAGAGGGCTGGAAATGTGGTTTAGCAGTAGAGTGCTTGCCTGGCATGCATGAAGCCCTGGGTTTGATTCCTCGGCACCACATAAACAGAAAAGGCTGGAAGTGGCACTGTGGTTCAAGTGGTAGAGTGGTAGCCTTGAGTAAAAAGAAACCAGGGACAGGCTCTAGGACTAGCAAAAAAAAAAGAAAAAAAAAGTGCATTGTGAAAAGTGAACAAGCCAACACAGTCACAACTAAATAAAAATAATAGAAATTATAACCCATCACTCCAGAAATGACCATAGTTTCATATTTCTGAAGTATGGTATATGCTTTATATTTCTAGAGTGTATCTTAGTATCTTTACAGGCATAGGTTGTGGTATACAAAAATGTTTTAGAGATTACTCATTGAGTATCAAGTACTGCTTAGACACACTTGTCTCCCTGACTTTTTTTTTAATTAGTCATGAGGCTTGAACTCAGGGCCTGGGGCTGGGCACTGTCCCTGAGCTCTTTTTCTCAAGGCTAATGCTCAGCCACAGTACCACTTCTGATTTTCTGTTGGTTAGCTGGAAATAATAGAGTCTCAAAGACTTTCCTGCCCAGGCTGGCTTCGAACCATGTTCCTCATATCTCAGCATCCTGAATAGCAAGGATTACAAAGCCACCAGCACCCAGCCTGAAACACTTTTTATGTCTAGCAGTAAAAAGGAAATGATGACATTTATTAGTGTCACAAAGGAAGATCTTGATTTTTTTAAAAATTCCAAGCTAATTAAATTCTGGCAGTAGATATAACGTGTGTGCGTGTGTGTGCGTGTGTGGTTTAAACAGTGGAATCTAACCAATGCATTAAATGGCTTTTATAAAAAAGTGGGACACTGAAGAGGCCATTTGCATGTTAATTGATTTTTATGCATATATGTATATCTTTTAATTCTGTTGGATTTATCAGGTGGAAAATGGCTGGTTTCTGATCACTTTCTAAACATCACCAACGTAGCCTTTGACGATCGCGGGCTGTACACATGTTTTGTCACCTCTCCCGTGCATGCCTCCTACTCTGTCACCCTCCGTGTGATCTTCACCTCCGGAGACATGAGCATCTACTACATGATCGTTTGCCTCCTCGCCTTCACCATCACGCTCATCCTGAACGTCACATGGCTGTGTATGATGAGCAGCCATCTCCGCAAGACCGAGAAGGCCATCAACGAGTTCTTCAGAACTGAAGGGGCCGAGAAACTCCAGAAGGCCTTTGAGATCGCCAAGCGCATCCCCATCATCACTTCCGCCAAGACTCTGGAGCTCGCCAAAGTCACTCAGTTCAAGACCATGGAGTTTGCTCGCTATATCGAAGAGCTGGCCAGAAGCGTGCCCCTCCCACCTCTGATTCTCAATTGCCGGGCATTTGTGGAGGAGATGTTTGAAGCCGTGGGAGTGGATGATCCTGATGACATGGGGGAAAGAATGAAGGAGAGACCTGCCTTGGACGCCCAAGGGGGCATCTATGTGATCAACCCAGAGATGGGGCGGAGTACCTCCCCAGGAGGAGATTCGGATGATGGCTCTCTCAACGAACAAGGTCAAGAAATAGCAGTCCAGGTGTCCGTCCATCTCCAGTCAGAGACCAAAAGTATTGGCACGGATTCCAAGACAGCAGCCACCCCGATGAAACAGGGTCTGCAGAATCCAGCTCGAACCACAGAGACGGACAGACGAACACTCCCAGCTGTGAGGCCACTTGCTACCAACCACAGCGGCTCAGGAAAGAACCTGCTTCTCAAAGTAACTTTTCTTTTTCACCAAAAGATGACTGGGATTTTCCCCTCAAATAGGAAGCACATCAGAGTATGAATTGCCAAAAATCTTCATAAAACTGTGGCATCCTTTCTGACATTTCTTTGTCATTTTCCCTGACCTTCCTTAAGCAACACATGTTAAAGATTTAAAGGCATCCAAGCAATAAACAGGTTGGGGGAGAAAAAGGCACAATTCTCCTGCTCAGAGGTAACTTACCCTTCTGTTGACATGTGAGCTTTTCCCATCAGTAAGATGAAAGATTTGAATTTGATGAGATCTAAAGTTAGTTTCCTTGCCCATAATTTCTTACCTTTAAACTTTATATAACCATCTTCAGCACATCTCTTGAGTAAACTTTTCCCTAGAGTTTTAGTCCCTCGTTGTGGAAAAGACCAAGCTGAGATTTTGTTCTACGTTCTAATTTAATCTACATCCATGCATAGCACACAGAGGTATAGATACTTTTTCAGTGGTCTGCCACCTTAAATCTTCTTGGGGAGCACATGACTGTGTTATATGTCAGCTCCTCTGCCTCTGATGAATAATGGATTTTAATATTCTATTAATACTTTCTCAGACTTGTCCTTAAAAAAAAATACTGGACTCTACAAGTGGGTTGTGTGTTTAGGAGCCCATTCTAGGATAAAACCCATATTCCTTTTCAGACTTCTATCAACACTCTTGCCCTCCTTGGTCTTAAAATGGTGCTAAAGGTTGCATGCCTCTGTGTCTTTGCTTGTTTTCTTTATACATTTATCGTTTGAGTGGGCTCCCGAAGCAGAATTTTGAGGTAGGACTGCTTTTGTGGGCTCCCTGGGAAGCACTTACCTGAACTAAGGTTAGACGAATGAGTTTGGCCTATTATTGTGTTAAAGTACACACATGAATCACCTAGACATAAAGGAGGAGAAAAATGATGGATGAGACCACCCCATTCCGCTCTGTGCAATAAACACTTCAGGTGGCATTATTTGCCTGCCTGAGATCTGATATCATGGAATTGTAAATACTCTCCAGGAAGCTTGGTGCCAGGAAAGTTTAAGAGCTCGCTGTGGGGCTCCATTTGGCACTTCATGTGGCTTCATTAGGTTCCTGGTTATGGAAGCATTACTTGAACCTGTGTGTCTCATGTCAAGACTCACCAGAAGTGATACCAGTGAGCTTCCACAGCCAGATGATAATACTGCCTTCTCTGACTCAGGCTGTTTCCATGGAAACCTCCAGAGACAAACAAAAGCTACCAATCGTTTTCGCCAAAGCTTGCCTTGGCTCCTAGACATGTATTTCTGTAAGGAAAATCGTTTTCATACACATGGTTATGAGAACAAGGGCTCTTTAGCATATCTTAGAGCATAGGACACTTTAATTCCCTTTCCACCATGTTTTTCTGATAATAGTAATGGGAAATCATTAAAATACCTTGTGGAAGGGTAGTCTCCTGAATGTTCCTCAGATCTTCAGTTACTGAACTCCATTCCTGCCCTAATCTAGCAGGTTTGAGGTCATTTCTTGGGGCCTATTAACAGGAAAGGTTTTTACTTCTTGTGTTCTCAGAAGGGGTGTCAGTGTTTAGAACCCTAAGGTAGAACACAGATAATGATCCAAGTGCTAGAAAACAGTGCTGTCATAAAAACAAAATATTGCAAACAATCTATAAGCTTGCACAAATAGTATTGCATTTAAAGTTAAGTGTAGGCTGCTCCACTGTATCCTGCATATGTTATTTTAGAAACATAATTGTAGGTACTAGGTATGGTGGTACATTCTGATAATCTTAGTACTTAGAAAGAGTAGGTTCAAGGTCAGCCTGAGCAGACTTTTTGTCTCAATCAAAGGGGAAGTTGATGTGAATATTACTCAATAGTAGAGTGCTTTCCTGTTATGCTTAAGGCCCTAGGTTCAAGCCTCAGAACCAACAAAAATATGTATATAATTGATGGTCATTCTTCCAGGTTTTAGTGCCACTAAGTAAGTTGGAATTAAGTAGGTGTTGGTTGTTACTTTGTAAAGGTAGTCTTTGGTTGTTGTTCATTTGTTTGTTCTTTTGTACTAGTACTGGGGCTTGAACTCAGGACCTGGGTGCTGTCTTTGAGATTTTGTGCTCGAGGCTGGCCCTCTGCCACTTGAGCCACAGCTCCATTTCTAGCTTTTTGGTGGTTAATTACATGTAAGAGACTCCCAGGTGTTCCTGCCCAGTCTGGCTTTGAACCTCAATCCTCAGATCTCAGCCTCCTGGGTAGCTAGGATTACAGGCACAAGCTACCAGCACCAGCTATGAAGCTAGTTTTTTAGAATGGGGGGGAGAACCACCACCACTTTAGTAACATTTAACCTGTTCTCTTTATATGTATCTAGCAATTTCATCTTCTTGTAAGAGCCTTGATCTTTGAACTTGACCTCTGAATTAGTCTTTTGACAATAACTGCTGTTATTATATTTTTCCCTTGCTGAATTTTATAATAAACAAATGCCTGCTCCCAACAAAATGTATTTAGAATAAGTCTTTTATCTCATACATAAATTTTGCATTTTCGCAGAACCATCCTTAAGTGAAATAGTTTTGTGAAATAAATTTCCCCCAAATTGACACATAAATATCTTCCTATCTGTATAGATTGCTTATACACAGACTCTTTGAGTTGATCTCCTAACACTGCTTATGGTCAGTTTGATAACTGCCTGTCCTCAGATGTGCATCTATTATAATGGGTTAATTCTTTGTTTTCCGTTCCCCCTTTTTATTGAGGGCGGAAGGGGACCAGGACTTGAACTCAGTATTGATGCTTTCACTCACTGGCTAGCACTCTATGAACTGAGCCACATCTCCAAGCCCCTTCTTCTTTACTCTTTCTTCCTCCCCTTCCCTCTCATTCTTTCCTGATAGGGTCTTACTGTGTAGGCCAAACTGGCCTTGAATTCAAGATCCTCCCATCACAGCCTTCCAAATGCTAGAACTACTGATGTTCTCCACTCTATCTGGTTTTAGAGCTTACTTCTTGAGTCAGGCCTCCTGAGGTTTCTATTTTCTACTCACCACTTTCATATAAGCTTTCAAAAGTACTAACCTGAGGGCTGGAAAGGTGGCTTAGAGGTACAATGCTTGCCTAGCATGCATAAATCCCTGGGTTCAATTCCTCAGCACCACATACACTGAAAAAACCAGAAGTGGTGTTTTGGCTCAAGAGGTAGAGTACTAGCTTTGAGCACCCAGGGACAGTGCTCAGTCCCTGAGTTCAAGCCCCAGGACTGGCAAAAAGAAAAAAGGAAGCTAGCTGCACAGGTGTGGTGCAGGAATTCCTGAACCTCCTCCTAGGGCAGATCACATTGGGAAAACCACTGGAGCAGTCACAAGCAGTGCCATACAGCACAGGAGGAACCTGGCATCCAGAGAGAGCCTACCAGCCTCCTCTTGGAGGCCCTGGGGGCTGGGGGCAGGAGGGGAGGGCCAGTGTGACAGCTATGGGAATGGCTCTTCTAATAGTAGTGAGACTTGCGTAGACACACTGGCAACCTAGAGAGACTGGGAGTCACGGAACAGGAAGTGGAGAGACAATCAGAGGGTAGCCATACCACAAAACACACAGCACATACCTTCCAGAATTCATAGTTGTTTTGCTCAAGGCTAGCAATCTACCACTCAAGCCATAACTCTACTTCTAGAGCTTTTGTCAATAGACGGAGATAAGAGAGTCGTGAAATGTACTGTCTGGGTTGGCTTTGAACCGCAATCCTCAGATCTCACTCTCCTGAAGTAAATAGGATTACAGGTGTGAGCCACTGGTGCCTGGCTCAACACTTCCTAGTGGATACAATTCCATTTCCAGTCCTGTCACCACACTGCCTGTCCTGGTAACTACAGCGCTGTTCTAGCCATGGTGTGAGCTAGTGATCCCGGCCTAGCAGCCACATTATGCTCCACTCAAGGATGACATCGGCAGGCTAGAATATTTCTTTGAATAGATACCACCCAGGTAGAGGCAATTAAGACACGTGGAGAGGGAGAGGCTGAGCTGGAATCTGTCAGTCCCTTGAATTCTGAAGCTCATGAGATCAGAAAGAGACAGCAACTAGTAGCACGGCATTCTAGAATGCCCTAGGGAAGACCACAGGAGCTCCCTGAGGAAGGAAGCTCATGTACATGAACAGAGTAATTGTGTGAGATGGGGATCCATTGAGCCCCCTGAAAGACGAGACAGCCCGGCTCATTATCCATGGAGTTTGAAACTTCCAGAACACAAAATCTGCCCATGCCTGGCAGCAGCAGTTTTCTCCAGGGAAGGGTAAGATCTGATCGCAGTCATGGTTCTGAAACAGGTGAGTGAAGAGCTTCCTAAGGACAGCTTGGCTAATACCCCATCTAGTGGGAGGTGAGAGTGGAAGGGAGCCCCGAAACTAGAGAGGGAAAGCTGGGGGTCTGGCTTATCACACTGGCCAGAGTTCACAGCAGGCCTCCTGTCTGAACTTCAGCATCACAAACAACCTGATACTTTGGCTGAATCCAACTCAACCTACATACAACCTACCAGTGTGCCTGCCCTCCCCTCTCTCTGTGTCTGTCTCTGCCTATCTCTGTCTCTGTCTCTGTCTCTCTCTCTCTCTCTCCCGCCCCCCTACAGATTCCTGGCACTGTGATTCTTCCAGTGATGACCAAACATGGAGAAAGAGTAAGAGATGGCTATGCCAGCCACATGCCCAGTCTAGACTGGAAACCTATTTTTTACATGGGAACAAATTCTCAAGATCAGATTTGGCCACAGGCAATGTTTGGAATATTCTGGAATTACAGAAAACTCAATGGTTGCTTATTTGGCCCATTAACAATAGGAATATCAGGAATATCAAGTTAGGTTTGGGGGCGGCGGGGAGGAGGTGTTTGTTTGCTTGGTCCTGACATTTGAACTGTCCCTAGCTTTTTAGTTGAAGTAAAGGTGATGTGCAAAGGGGTTACAGTTACATAAGTAATGACTATATTTCTTTTCGAACAGTATTGCCCCCTCCCTCATTTTCACCTACTTACACACACACACACACACACACACACACACACACACACACACACGCACACCTCTCCTCTCCCTATTTCTGTGGAGTTCATTGGAGATAGGAGTTTCGCAGACTTTCCTGCCTAGTCTGACTTGGAACTGCTGTTCTCAGATCTCAGCCTCCTGAGTAGCTAGGATGACAGGTCTGAGCACCGGTAGTCCGCTTCACGCTGTTTTTTTTTTTTTTTTTTTTTTTTTTGGCCAGTCCTGGGCCTTGGACTCAGGGCCTGAGCACTGTCCCTGGCTTCTTCCCGCTCAAGGCTAGCACTCTGCCACTTGAGCCACAGCGCCGCTTCTGGCCGTTTTCTGTATATGTGGTGCTGGGGAATCAAACCTAGGGCCTCGTGTATCCGAGGCAGGCACTCTTGCCACTAGGCTATATCCCCAGCCCCCGCTTCACGCTGTTTTAAGAATGACATGTCTTCACATCTCAACCCTTAGCATCAGGAAAACCTTCACTGTAAATAAACCTGGTTAACCTGTGAGAACTTTCAATCATAGCACCCAGTGCTTTGCACAGAAGATAAATTCGCTTGGTGTGTCCTGGTCATTATTGTGATAAATTCAGAAACACTGTAAAGGGAGCTCAAACTCAGCTCAAGAATCCACAGAAGAAAATGTAGGAAGACACTGAAGAAACAGCAAACGTCGTGCAGCTTTTTACTGAGCCGTGAAAGTAGGGTACTTCTGTATATTCTGTATGGACCATGACCTTCATGTTTGTGCTATGTACTTCCCACCTCTGTCATCCTGTATATTCCTTGTAAACAGATGATGTATTTTATATCTATTTGACTGAACCCATCACTCAAAAAAAAATCCAATGACCTTATGTCTGTTTCAATTTGTCTTGACTCTATCTAGGTGATTTATCTATAAGGCACCAACATCCTATAAGATCACTTTAATCACATGAGGGATTTTCCAATACCATGTTTCACAAGCATGCTGTCTAGTTCTATTCCCATTGGTGGGGGTGTGGGAGGGATGGGGAGGACTGGGGGGATCTCTGCAGTAAATCAGCAAATGAGTGTCCCCTAGCCTTTCCTGATGATGAAATGAACAAGAGAGGCAGGATTTGGGCCTACTTTAGGTCTAACAGGCACAAAGCCCCCTTTTTTATATTAATAGTAAAAAATGTACAAAACAATGGCAGCTGTTACCTGCTCCCTTTAGTTCTTTCTGGGAGAACAGAAGTGGTCACCTCTAGCAACCTCAAACCCTTAGGCAACCAGCTCAGAGGGAGGTCTCTTAGTATTCTAAACTATGGAGATTTCTCTGGGTCTACAATGGGTGAGCTTGGGGCTTCCTTTTAGATAAGCTTCCCATCTTAAAGTCTCTAGCCTTTACAGAGGGTTGCGAAGTTTTTACCATTTCAAACGAGTGGGGAGGACACTATTACTCATTAAAGAATAAAAGGGCAGGAAAGTATTTAAGGTAAACAGTATAGTTTATTTGGAAAGGAAACCATTGAAAGAAAGAGAACCCTGGCCCTGGTGGCTCCAGCCTGTAGTCTTTGCAGAGGCTGAGACCTGAGGATCCCAGTTAAAAGCCAGCCCGGGCAGGAAAGTCCATGAGACTCTTATCTCCAAGGAACCAAGAGAACACTGGAAGTGGTGCTGTGACTCTAGTAGTAGAGCAGTTAGCCTTGATCTGAAGAGCTCAGGGACAGCGTCCAGGTCCAGAGTTCAAGTCCCACAATAGGCAAGAAAAAGGGAGGGGGAGAGAGAGAGGGAGAGAGAGAGAGACAGAGACAGAAAGAGAGAGAGAGAGACAGTCCCACCACCGGGAGAGCAGACTGAAGGGGAGTTAAAAGTCCTTTATAGGGGCTGGGGATATGGCCTAGTGGCAAGAGAGCTTGCCTCCCATACATGAAGTCCTAGGTTCGATTCCCCAGCACCACATATACAGAAAATGGCCAGAAGGGGCGCTGTGGCTCAAGTGGCAGAGTGCTAGCCTTGAGCAAAAAGAAGCCAGGGACAGTGCTCACGCCCTGAGTCCAAGGCCCAGGACTGGCCAAAAAAAAAAAAGTTCTTTATATCTTCACTGATTAATAGTCCAGACTGGTTGCATCTCTTGGTCTCTTCGACATGGGCTTAGGAGAATTGGCTCAAGAGCTTGACCTACAAGGAATTCTGTTTGGGGAACACTCATAACTATTCTTTAAAAATTTGTATTAACACATACTAGTTGTGCAAAATAATGGTTATATTATGACACTTTATTCATGTATACAAAGAATGCTGATCATATGTACTGCTCTCCATTACCCATACCATTTATTTTGTGCCACTTAAATCTTGAAATGTAAGCGGTAGGCTATAATGAGCATTCTCCTCCCTCCCTTCCTCCCTCTGTGTCTGTCTCTGACTCTGTGTGTGTGTGTTTGTGTGTGTGTGCGTGTGTGTGTGCGTTTGCATGGCTACATTCCAATACCATGAATAATTCTTTAACTAGAAAGAGTGAAATACAATAAGAAATTATTCAACAGAATAAAGTAGAGCAAGCTTTCCTTCACTTGTGTGCAGGTGTGTAAGTGTGCATGTGATTACTGCATGAAACATTTTGGGTGCTGTTTTTTATGCCTGTCCAGGGCCTGGGTCAAGGTGTGAATCCTGATAACCATGAGCAAATACAGAAAAGCATACAAAACTTGGGAAAAATTGGCAGGTAGTTTCTGAGTTCCACCCTTAGGAATGGCAGCATTATCACTCAAAAAAAAAAGTCACAAGCTGAGCTTTGCCTGAAATTGTAGAGCCTGCTAGAAGAAAAACACACAACTACACCCAGAAGGAAGGAAGGAAGGAAGGAAGGAAGGAAGGAAGGAAGGAAGGAAGGAAGGAAGGAAGGAAGGTTAAAAAAAAGGAAGGAAGGAAGGAAGAAAGAAAGAAAGATAGAAAGATAGAAAAAGATAGAAAGATAGATAAAAGCTAGAAAGAAAGAAAGAAAGAGAAAGGAGGGAGGGAGGGAGGGAAGGAGGGAAGGAGGGAAGGAGTGAGGGAGGCAGGTGTTATACCAAGTCGCGAAAACCACCACCAAGAAGACCACCGAGACTCAGACATTCTGAAATGCAAAAGCAAGGCAAGGCTTTATTTAAGCAAGCTGCAACTCAGGCCTCGTCCTACCCACCGACACAGCGGAGGTTAGGAGGGAGCCCCGAGCTGTGATTAAACATTGCATATAAAGGCAAAGAACAAGGTTACAACAATCAGGTGTTCAAGCAAGCAAGATTAGGACACAGGTACAAATCTGATTGGCTCAGGTTTCGATTCTAAAATGGGGTTCACGTGGTAAAGTGGGGTTCACGTGGTAAAGTGGAGCTTGACTTGAAAGTCTGGCACTCATTTCCCCCTTTTTCTTTTTGGTTCCTTGGGAGCCAATCATGGCTCCATTCTGTCCATTTCAATGGCTTGCATGTCTAGGGGATGATACAGAGATAAGGCATGGGCCAATAGGGCCCAAAATAGTAACCATATTTCTTACAAGTACAGTTTTTGTACCTCGGTTTTGCATGCCTCTAGTTTATCCTGCCTCACCTTCCCCAAAACAACTCTAGTCCCTCGGTTTTAAAGTGGGGCTGATGGGTGAAGATCATCGATCTTCTGTAACTTCTTCAGGCTGACTCAGGGGCGTTGACCTTACCTAGCCAGGAACCTATAACCTTAGTCTAGTTTACCAAGGGACTGCAGGATTACTGCAAACTGAAAATTAACTTTCAGCTATACAGACTTACCATTAGCTGTACAGTGGTTAGTACCCAAATGTAAGCAACAAAATAATACATAAACTTCTCAACTGTGCTCTAAGGGTCGGGTGGCTATACCCGTATTCCTGAGCAAGCCCAAAACTACCTAAAATATGGTGGTCACTTCACTTTGGAGTGAGCTGCCAAAATAACATCAACACTAGCCAGGGTAGTAAGGAATGAAGGAAAAAAGAAAATTATAACAATATTCAGTCTAACTTTCTTTTCTTGAGACAAAGGTGAAGCGGCTGAGTCGGGTGCTTGGAGACCTCCCATGTTCCACCACGGTAGTCGTCGTCCAGGGCAAAAGGTTCAGCTGGCCTGGCGTGGGAGCACTGGACCCAAGTGGTGATGCCATCTACCTTAAGGGCGGTGGGAGTAGTCAGTAGCACCACGTAGGGTCCCTTCCATCGTGGTTCTAAGGATTTGGGGTTATGCCTCCAGTCGAACACCCAATCTCCTGGCCTGAATAAATGTGGGGTAGGGACAGAAGCAGAATCATATACTGCCTTAATTTGGGGCCACATTTTCTTGTGCACGAGCTGCAAATAATCAAGTTTACACAAAAATTCAGTATCATCCAAATCAGCAAGCAATTCAGTCTGAAGGCTAGGGATAATGGGCGCAGGGTACCCGTACATTATTTCAAAAGGAGTAAAGCCAAGCTGATAGGGAGAATTTCTTACTCTAAGCAGAGCAAAAGGAAGGAGTGACACCCAGTCTGCGCCAGTCTCTAAGGCCAATTTAGTTAAGGTCTCTTTTAGAGTCCGATTCATTCTCTCTACCTATCCTGAACTCTGGGGTCTATAAGCACAATGCAATTTCCAATCCGTCCCCAGTGCAGCGGCTATTCCCTGACTTACTTTTCAGACGAAAGCTGGTCCATTGTCCGACCCAACGGTGGATGGGAAGCCATACCTGGGTAGGATTTCTTCCTGAATCTTCTTAGCCACTACATTCGCGGTCTCATGCTTTGTTGGATAGGCTTCAACCCATCCTGAAAAGGTGTCTACAAAAACTAGCAAACTTTTGTATCCAAATTTTCCAGGTTTAAATCTACTTCCAAATACAAGCCTGGCCTATTCCCACAGAGGCGAGCTCCTTTAGTAATCTGTTGATTGGGGGCATTGGTGAGCTGACAGGCCTGGCAATTTTTAACAATATCTTCAATAAGTTGATCTCCTTGTCTAATTTTCACTTTGGAGTGTCGGAGGAAGTCCTGCATTTGTCGGGTTCCCATGTGAGAAGCTCAGTGGATTCTCTTAAGGATCCCCTTACCCAGCCCTTGTGGCAGGATAAGTTTCCCTTCACAAGTTTTCCACCAGTCATTGTTTCCTTCTCTGTCCAAGGGTTTTGTGGGCCATGGGAATTTTCTTTATCCACTCCAAGCCTTCTTGGAAATACTGGGGCACAGGAGGCAAAGCTCGTGGCCCTGGGTCTACTAAAAGTCTGTTCCCAGGAACTCTGACTTGTCTGGCTGATTTAGGCACAGGGATTTTCAGCACAGTCTACGTGCATCTGACAGCCAACGCTTGTTCTCTTTTAATATGAAGCCCAGATGGGTGACTTCAGGTTTACAAATTTGTGCCTTTTAACATTGTAGTTTGTAAAAGCTTTTTTTCCTGACTGGATGGGGAACTGATCTCTGATGACCTAAAAAAATTACCTTTGCAGGCCTTTAACAGATCTCAATAAGGACACAATCTCAGGTCTACAAGCTTTCTTTCCTGAGCAGACGTATCAGCTTAAAATTCTCACTGCTAGTCAGAGCTTTGAGTAGATGCGGGGGTTGAGATTTTAAACTATCCTCTCATTTGACAAACTTACCCTTACTAACCACTTTCACAGATGACTGGCAAGTTCCTGCCCAGTAGACAGACATGGGCATTTGAAAGGCATGCTTATGAACTATTCTTCTAGGACTTCCCGGCTTTGATTAACTTTTAAAAGGCCAAATGGGATTGACTCTAGGATCTGACACCATCTCTGCCATCCAAGCAGCAGCTTACTGCCTCTGGATGCTCCATCACTTTTGTCCCAGGAGGAGTGACTTTCCACTGGACTTGGACTCAGGGCCTGAGCGGTCCCCCAGCTCTCCAGCTCAAGACTAGCACCCTACCACTTTGAGCTCCACACAACACCGTTCCCAGCACTGTTCTGGCTGATTAGAGACAAGTCTCTCACAGGGACCTTTCTCTGCCCGGGCTGGCTTCGAACCGCAGATTTCAGATCAGCGAGTCTTACAAAAGTCCACTTTACTCCAATTAGAAGCAACAAGGTGGTCCACACAGAAGTAGTTTTTAAGCATGCTCTCTTACCTGGAACTTACTAAGGGCCAGTATTCGATCTTGACAAACTTGTAGAAATCACCTGTGCTTCTCTGTGGGCCTGCTGGAAACGGTTACAAAAAACATACAAAGAAGCTGGAATGGCAATTAAACATTTTGGTAGCCATAATCCTCCTTTTCTCACTTTGCAATAATTATTTAGGACAATTTTACTTCCAAATTTGTTATCTAGAAATGTATTCTTGATTTCCAAAGCCTTTTTAACAAAAACACAACACTTTAGCTTTTATCTGCATCGGAAAAACTGAAGCTCACAAGCATTCTGAAACCAGGTGTCACCCTTTGCCTACGGGCTGCTTGTTTCAAAAGAGCCTCTTTTTTTTCTTCAGTCCCAGTTGCTGCACGGCATGAAGACCTTTGAATTTTTCCTTAATGCAAGAATTACAATTAGAAATACTTATCCATTCAGCTTTCCAATATATTAGTGAGAAACATTGGCCCATTTTGCAATTTCTTCCTACATACATAGAGTTAATGAGAGTTTACTTTTATCCCCATTAGTTTAGTATATAAATATCTTTATATATATATATATATCCTTTTAAATCCAAATTTTTGACACTCAGCTCTGATTTTTTTAAAATTTTAATTAGAGAACCCTGAGAAATCCTTTTTTAACTGTAGTTGTTCTTTAAAACAATGCAATAATACCTTTAAAGCATTTGGTAATGCCCAAATTGATGACTATTTGAATTTAAACTTAAACTTAGTTTTGCATCATACTGCAGTCTTGAACAGGTTCACACTCACACATGCACACACACATACATTTTCAAAAGATCTTAAAGCGTGCAGAATTAGCATCGGCCGTACATTTTCAGACAAAAACATTTAACAAATAATTTTAGCATTCTCCAGCCTCATTTTCCAGCGCTTGATAGATTTAGTAAAACATTTTTAGTCTTAGTAAAACATTTTAGCACACCAAACAATTTTCTGCTTAATAAGGCTGGGAGGGGGTCCCCCTAGAGTTCTTTTTTGCGGACACTCACACTGATTGACTGATTGTGGGCTGTCACCTGTACATCTTTTCAGTGAGCTAAAGTCAAGTCCAGGGGAAGGAACGTTCCCCATCATCCCTTTGTCAGTCAGGCACAGCGCAAGAAAGAAACAGAAAAATAATCACAGGCACAAAGACCAGACAACACTTACAGACAGACTTAGGGAGCCGCGGCTTACAGGTTCGACTGTGTCTCTCCTGCCCCTGTGAGGGGGCAGACCACACAGTCTCACTGTGTCTCTCCTGCCCCTATGAGGGGGCAGACCACACAGTTTTGAGGCTCTCTCTCTCCCGTTCCTGTGTAGGAGAGGACCAGACAACCCCAAATATAGAGTGGACTAGACGGGCACCCATAGAAGGGCCCCTGGGTCCAGTCCTTCAGGTTTAGGGTGGTATTGGGAAGCCTGAGCCCCCTGTGGAGGGCTTGAGGTTTTCTCCAAGTCCTCCAGGACTTCCCATATGAGCGTGTCCATTCCGGCTGGTCCTTCACTACCTACAGGTTCAGATTCAGGTGGCTGGCCAAAACAGAAAACAAAACTACAAATCACACAGACACAGACACACAGAATGAACAGCGCTATTTTCTTACCTTCGGAGTCTGGGGTCTCGGGGGTCTCTGGGGCCATCCCGGATGAAATCTCAGATGTTACGCCAAGTCACGAAACCACCAACAAGAAGACCACCAAGACTCAGACATTCCGAAATGCAAAAGCAAGGCATGGCTTTATTTAAACAAGCTGCAACTCGGGCCTCGTCCTACCCACCAACACAGTGGAGGTGAGGTGGGAGCCCCGAGCTGTGATTACAAGGGTTGATAAAGGCAAAGAACAAGCTTACAACAATCAGATGCTCAAGCAAGCAAGGTTAGGACACAGGTACAAATCTGATTGGCTCAGGGTTCAAAGCACCACAGGGGTGGTCAGAGTTAAGCATTCCCAGTGGTTAAGAGTTCTAGACCAACTGGGCCATAATGGGCTTATCCTGGGTCTGCTGACAGCCTGCTTATCTCAGGTTCACGTGGTAAAGTGGGGTTCACGTGGTAAAATGGGGCCTGACTTCAAAGTCTGGCACTTCAGCAGGGAGGGAGTAAGGAAGGAAAAAGAAAAACAAGAAGCATGTTCAGGCCTGAGCATGAATAAGCGCTAGAGTTAGCAGACCCCAACACTATAATAACAATAACAAAATAATAATAATAAAATGAATGCAAAGGAGGGTAAAAAACTTAAGAAGATTAGCTGGGACCTAACAACAACAACAACAAAATTATATATGAAATAACAAAACAAGGACCAATAAATGAAAAGGAGGGTATAGAAGAGAGGAGCCAACAAATGATTTTTAAATTCATGGCCCACAACTATAATCATACCTGCTAAGATTGTTGAAATCTGAGATTCGTGGTTCGAAGCCAATCTACGCAGGAAAATAAGCGAGACTTGTTTTAGTGAGTATCAGTCTTGGGATTGAACTTGCTGTGTTTTGCTCATGGCTAGAGCTCTACAACTTCTTGCCTCATGGCGGTTTTACTTTTTGAGATAAGAGTCTCATGGACTTTCCTGCCCAGGATGGCTTCAAACCATGATCCTCAGATTTCAAGTCTCTCTGTAGTGCCCGGGGCTACCCATGGTCTCTTGTCTCATATTAACCACGAAAAAACTAAAAGGAGAAAGACAGAAGTTGAGCTTTGTCTAAAAAAAAAATAGAGCCTGCCAGCAATGAGGAAAACAAATACAAAAATACTAAGGCCAAATGGCTTTGCACTGAGTTCAAGTCCTAGAACACACACACACACACACACACACACACACACACAGAGAGAGAAAAAACAGAAGTTGAGCTGTGGCTCAAGGTGTGAAACCTGCCCTAAAAAGACAGACAACAAAGAACATCAGGGAGAGTGGCCAGGCCTTTAGTCATAAGCCATAAAACCTGCAGGAACAACAACAAACAAGAAAAAGAAGAAGAAGAAATTAACAGAAAGGCAAACGAGCCAATTACTGATTTTAAATTTGAGACTCACACCTGTAATCTAAGCTGCGTATGGTGAAAACTGATGATCATGGTTCGAGGCCAGCCAAAGCAGGAAAGACCATGAGACTCATGTTCATCTCTGACAGGGACACAGCTTTACTACTTCCTATCTATTGGTAGTTAATTGAGATGAGTCTCATGGACTTTCCTGTCCAGGCTTGCCTCGAATTCCAATCCTCAGATTTCAAGCCTCTCTGTAGTGCCCTTGACTACACCTGGGACTCATCTAATAACCACCAAAAGCAAACACACACAAAAATAATCCGAGCAGAAGTTGAGCTCAAGGAGTAGAGCCTGCTAGCCCTGAGAGAACACACACACACACACATTAAGACAGACAAAGTGGCTATGGCCTGAGATCAAGCCCTAGAACATCCAACCATACAATTAAAAAGAAAACAAAAGTTGATGGCCTGGGGATATGGCCTTGTGGTAGAGTGCTTGCCTCTTATACCTGAAGCCCTGGGTTCAATTCCCCGGCACCACATATATAGGAAAAGCCAAAGTGGTGCTGTGGCACAAGTGGAGGAGTACTAGCCATGAGCAAAAAGAAGAAAGGGACACTATTCATGCCTGAGTTCAAGCTCCAGGACTGGCCAAAAAAAATGTGCAGCTATAGCTCAAGGTGTGAGATCTGCTCTAAAGAGAGACTAACAGAGAAAGACAGAGACACACAGAGACAGACAGACAGACAGACAGAGAAAGAGAAATTTCAAGGAGAGTGGCTAGGCACTTAGTAAAAAGCCAGAAAACTGCACTAACAATAAAAAACCTCAAGAACAAAAACTGTAAAGGAAGGCAAAGAAGAGCCAATTGAAGTTTTAAAGATAGAGACTTACATCTGTAATGTAAGCTGCTCCTTGCTGGTGAAATCTGAGGATCACGGTTTGAAGCCAGCCTGGGCAGGAAAGTCCATGAGACTCATTGTTGTGTGTGCCAGGGGTGGGATTGAACTTGTGGTGTTGTACTCAAGACTAGGCTCTACTTCTCTGTCTCTTGGTGGCTAATTGAGATGAGTCTCATGGACTTTCCTGCCCAGGCTGGCTTCAAACCGCAATCCTCAGATTTGTGGACAATGTGTAAGTGCCCTAGGCTTCTCATGGACTCTTATCTCCTATCAACCACCAGAATGACAGAGATGAAAAGAAGAAAAGAAACAAAGAAAGAGAAAGAAGAAAGAAAGAAAGAAAAAAAGGAAGAAGGAAAGAAAGGAAGGAAGGAAGGAATTAAGGAATTAAGGAAGGAAGGAAGAAAGGAAGGAAGGAAGGGAAAGAGAGACACACGGACAAAGAGTAAGAAGGAAAGAGAGAAATAGAAAGAGATAAAGAAAAGAGAGAGAAATTGAGAGGCAGAAAGAAAGAGACAGGCAGAAAGAGGAAAGAGAAAGCAAAATAAAAAGAAAGTAAGAGAGAAAAAGGGAACGATTGAAAAAGAGAAAGAGAAGAAAGGGAGAAAGGAGAGAAAGAAAGTAGGGCAAACAGTCAGAAGTTGAGCTGTGACTCAAGTAGTAGAGCCTGCTAGACTTGTGGGGGTAAAAAAGAAACTGAGACAAAGTAGCCATGCCCTGACTTTTGTTTTAATGAGAACCAGTCTTGGGCTTGAAATTGCTGTGTTTTGCTCATGGCTAGAACTCCACAACTTCCTGCCTCTTGGTGGTTTTACTTTTTGCCATAAGAATCTCATGGACTATCCTGCCCAGGCTGGCTTCAAACCCCCATCCTCAGCTTTCAAGTCTCTCTGCAGTGCCCTAGGTTTCCCATGGACTGTTGTCTCCTATTAACTACCATAAAAATACCTGAATTCCCTACTTTGGGCTAAAGAAAAATTAGAGCCTGCCCGCAATGAGGACCACAAATACAAAATTACTAAGGCCAAGTGGCTATGCACTGAGTTCAAATCGTAGAAGTTATACACACACACACACACACACACACACACAGAGAGAGAGAGAGAGAGAGAGAGAGAGAGACAAACACACAAGAAAAAACAAGTTGAGCTGTGGCTCAAAGTGCAAAACCTGCTCTACAAAGACAGAGAACAAGGAACTTCAGGGAGAGTGGCCAGGCCTTTAGTAATAAGCCATAAAACCTGCAGGAACAACAACAAACTACAAAAAGAAGAAGAAGAAATTAACAGGAAGGCACATAAGCCAATTACTGATTTGAAAATTGAGACTCACACTTGTAATCTAAGCTGCTTATGGTGGGGGAAATCTGAGGATCATGGTTCGAAGCCAGTCAAGGGAGGATAGTCCATGAGACTCATGTTTATCTGTGCCAGGGGTGGGCTTGAACTTGAGGTGTTTTCCTCAAGGCTACAACTCTACTACTTGATGTCTATGGGTGGTTAATTGAGATGAGTCTCATGGACTTTCCGGTCCAGGCTTGCCTCGAATAACAATCCTCAGATTTCAAGCCTCTCTGGAGTGTCCATGACTACACCTGGGACTCATCTACCAAAAGCAAACACACACAAAAATAAACCAGGCAGAAGTTGAGCCTGAGGAGTTGAGCCTGCTAGCCCTGAGAGAAACACACACACACGCACACATACATTAAGACAGACAAAGTGGCTATGGCCTGAGTTCAGGCCCTAGAACATCCAATAATACAATTAAAATAAAACAATAGTTGGTTGATGGTCTGGGCATACAGCCTAGTGGTAGAGTGCTTGCCTCTTATAAAGGAAGCCCTGGGTTCAATTCCCCAGCATCACATATATAGAAAAAGCCAAAGTGGTGCTGGGGCACAAGAGAAGGAGTACTAATCTTCAGCAAAAAGAAGATAAGGACACTATTCAGGCCCGGAGTTCAAGCTCCAGGACTAGCCAAAAACTATGTGCAGCTATGGTTCAAGGTGTGAGGTCTGCTCTAAAGAGAGAGAAACAGAGAAAGACAGAGATACACAGAGAGAGACAGACAGAGAAGGAGAAACTTCAAGGAGAGTGGCTAGGCACTTAGTAAAAAGCCAGAAAACTGCACTAACAATAAAAAACCTCAAGAACAAAAACTGTAAAGGAAGGCAAAGGAGAGCCAATTAAAGTTTTAAAGATAGAGACTTACATCTGTAATGTGAGCTGCTCCTTGTAAGTGAAATATGAGGATCACGGTTTGAAGCCAGCCTGGGCAGGAAAGTCCATGAGACTCATTGTGTGTGCCAGGGGTGGGATTGAATTGTGGTGTTCTATTCAAGACGAGGCTAAACTTCTCGCTGTCTACTGGTGGTTAATTGAGATGAGTCTCATGGACTTTCCTGTTCAGGCTTGCCTCGAATGCCAATCCTCAGGTTTGAAGCCTGTCTATAGTGTCCTTGATTACACGTGGGACTCATCTATTAACCAACAAAAGCAAACACACACAAAAATAATCCTGGCAGAAGTTGAGCTCAAGGAGTAGAGCTTGCTAGCCCTGAGAGAAACACACACACACACACACACACACGAAAACACACACATTTAGACAGACAAAGTGGGCTAGGGATATGGCCTAGTGGCAAGTGCCTGACTCATATACATGAGACCCCGGGTTCGATTCCCCAGCACCACATATACAGAAAATGGCCAGAAGTGGCGCTGTGGCTCAAGTGGCAGATGGCTAGCCTTGAGCATAATAAAAAAAAGAAGCCAGGGACAGTGCTCAGGCCCTGAGTCCAAGCCACAGGACTGGCAAAAAAAAAAAATCAAGACCGACAAGTGGCTATGGCCTGAGTTCAAGCCCTAGAACTTCCAACAATACAATTAAAAAGAAAACAACAGTTGATGGCCTGGGGATACGGCCTTGTGGTAGAGTGCTTGCCTCTTATACCTGAAGCCCTGGGTTCAATTCCCCGGCACCACATATATAGGAAAAGCCAAAGTGGTGCTGTGGCACAAGTGGAGGAGTACTAGCCATGAGCAAAAAGAAGAAAGGGACACTATTCATGCCTGAGTTCAAGCTCCAGGACTGGCCAAAAAAAATGTGCAGCTATAGCTCAAGGTGTGAGATCTGCTCTAAAGAGAGACTAACAGAGAAAGACAGAGACACACAGAGACAGACAGACAGAGAAAGAGAAACTTCAAGGAGAGTGGCTAGGCACTTAGTAAAAAGCCAGAAAACTGCACTAACAATAAAAAACCTCAAGAACAAAAACTGTAAAGGAAGGCAAAGAAGAGCCAATTGAAGTTTTAAAGATAGAGACTTACATCTGTAATGTAAGCTGCTCCTTGCTGGTGAAATCTGAGGATCACGGTTTGAAGCCAGCCTGGGCAGGAAAGTCCATGAGACTCATTGTTGTGTGTGCCAGGGGTGGGATTGAACTTGTGGTGTTGTACTCAAGACTAGGCTCTACTTCTCTGTCTCTTGGTGGCTAATTGAGATGAGTCTCATGGACTTTCCTGCCCAGGCTGGCTTCAAACCGCAATCCTCAGATTTGTGGACAATGTGTAAGTGCCCTAGGCTTCTCATGGACTCTTATCTCCTATCAACCACCAGAATGACAGAGATGAAAAGAAGAAAAGAAACAAAGAAAGAGAAAGAAGAAAGAAAGAAAGAAAAAGAGGAAGAAGGAAAGGAAGGATGGAAGGAAGGAAGGAATTAAGGAATTAAGGAAGGAAGGAAGAAAGGAAGGAAGGAAGGGAAAGAGAGACACACGGACAAAGAGTAAAGAAGGAAAGAGAGAAATAGAAAGAGATAAAGAAAAGAGAGAGAAATTGAGAGGCAGAAAGAAAGAGACAGGAAGAAAGAGGAAAGAGAAAGCAAAATAAAAAGAAAGTAAGAGAGAAAAAGGGAACGATTGAAAAAGAGAAAGAGAAGAAAGGGAGAAAGGAGAGAAAGAAAGTAGGGCAAACAGTCAGAAGTTGAGCTGTGACTCAAGTAGTAGAGCCTGCTAGACTTGTGGGGGTAAAAAAGAAACTGAGACAAAGTAGCCATGCCCTGACTTTTGTTTTAATGAGAACCAGTCTTGGGCTTGAAATTGCTGTGTTTTGCTCATGGCTAGAACTCCACAACTTCCTGCCTCTTGGTGGTTTTACTTTTTGCCATAAGAATCTCATGGACTATCCTGCCCAGGCTGGCTTCAAACCCACATCCTCAGCTTTCAAGTCTCTCTGTAGTGCCCTAGGTTTCCCATGGACTGTTGTCTCCTATTAACTACCATAAAAATACCTGAATTCCCTACTTTGGGCTAAAGAAAAATTAGAGCCTGCCCGCAATGAGGACCACAAATACAAAATTACTAAGGCCAAGTGGCTATGCACTGAGTTCAAATCCTAGAAGTTACACACACACACACACACACACACACACACACACACACACACAGAGAGAGAGAGAGAGAGAGAGAGAGAGACACACACAAGAAAAAACAAGTTGAGCTGTGGCTCAAAGTGCAAAACCTGCTCTACAAAGACAGAGAACAAGGAACTTCAGGGAGAGTGGCCAGGCCTTTAGTAATAAGCCATAAAACCTGCAGGAACAACAACAAACTACAAAAAGAAGAAGAAGAAATTAACAGGAAGGCACATAAGCCAATTACTGATTTGAAAATTGAGACTCACACTTGTAATCTAAGCTGCTTATGGTGGGGGAAATCTGAGGATCATGGTTCGAAGCCAGTCAAGGGAGGATAGTCCATGAGACTCATGTTTATCTGTGCCAGGGGTGGGCTTGAACTTGAGGTGTTTTCCTCAAGGCTACAACTCTACTACTTGATGTCTATGGGTGGTTAATTGAGATGAGTCTCATGGACTTTCCGGTCCAGGCTTGCCTCGAATAACAATCCTCAGATTTCAAGCCTCTCTGGAGTGTCCATGACTACACCTGGGACACATCTACCAAAAGCAAACACACACAAAAATAAACCAGGCAGAAGCTGAGCCTGAGGAGTTGTGCCTGCTAGCCCTGAGAGAAACACACACATACCCCCCCCACACACACACAGAAACACACACATGCACACATACATTTAGAAAAAGTGGCTATGGCCTCAGTTCAGGCCCTAGAACATCCAATAATACAATTAAAATAAAACAATAGTTGGTTGATGGTCTGGGCATACGGCCTAGTGATAGAGTGCTTGCCTCTTATACAGGAAGCCCTGGGTTCAATTCCCCAGCATCACATATATAGAAAAAGCCAAAGTGGTGCTGGGGCACAAGTGAAGGAGTACTAATCTTCAGCAAAAAGAAGATAAGGACACTATTCAGGCTGGAGTTCAAGCTCCAGGACTGGCCAAAAACAATGTGCAGCTATAGCTCAAGGTGTGAGGTCTGCTCTAAAGAGAGAGAAACAGAGAAAGACAAGAGATACACAGAGAGAGACAGACAGAGAAGGAGAAACTTCAAGGAGAGTGGCTAGGCACTTAGTAAAAAGCCAGAAAACTGCACTAACAATAAAAAACCTCAAGAACAAAAACTGTAAAGGAAGGCAAAGGAGA
Organism: Perognathus longimembris pacificus; assembly: GCF_023159225.1. NCBI lineage: Eukaryota > Metazoa > Chordata > Mammalia > Rodentia > Heteromyidae > Perognathus > Perognathus longimembris. Next base: position 99,038 of record NW_025961116.1, read on the forward strand.
GCCAATTGAAGTTTTAAAGATAGAGACTTACATCTGTAATGTGAGCGGCTCCTTGTAAGTGAAATCTGAGGATCACGGTTTGAAGCCAGCCAGGGCAGGAAAGTCCATGAGACTCATTGTGTGTGCCCGGGGTGGGATTGAACTTGTGGTGTTCCACTCAAGACTAGGCTAAACTTCTCTCTGTCTACTGGTGGTTAATTGAGATGAGTCTCATGGACTTTCCTGTTCCGGCTTGCCTCGAATTCCAATCCTCAGATTTCAAGCCTCTCTATAGTGCCCTTGATTACACGTGGGACTCATCTATTAACCACCAAAAGCAAACACACACAAAAATAATCCCGGCAGAAGTTGAGCTCAAGGAGTAGAGCTTGCTAGCCCTGAGGGAAACACACACACACACACACGCACACGGACATTTAGACAGACAAAGTAGGCTAGGGATATGGCCTAGTGGCAAGTGCCTGACTCATATACATGAGACCCTGGGTTCGATTCCCCAGCACCACATATACAGAAAATGGCCAGAAGTGGCGCTGTGGCTCAAGTGGCAGATGGCTAGCCTTGAGCATAATAGAAACAAGAAGGCAGGGACAGTGCTCAGGCCCTGAGTCCAAGCCCCAGGACTGGCAAAAAAAAAAAAAAATCAAGACCGACAACTGTCTATGGCCTGAGTTCAAGCCCTAGAACTTCGAACAATACAATTGAAAAGAAAACAACAGTTGATGGCCTGGGGATATGGCCTTGTGGTAGAGTGCTTGCCTCTTATACCTGAAGCCCTGGGTTCAATTCCCCGGCACCACATATATAGGAAAAGCCAAAGTGGTGCTGTGGCACAAGTGGAGGAGTACTAGCCATGAGCAAAAAGAAGAAAGGGACACTATTCATGCCTGAGTTCAAGCTCCAGGACTGGCCAAAAAAAATGTGCAGCTATAGCTCGAGGTGTGAGGTCTGCTCTAAAGAGAGACTAACAGAGAAAGACAGAGACACACAGAGACAGACAGACAGACAGAGAAAGAGAAACTTCAAGGAGAGTGGCTAGGCACTTAGTAAAAAGCCAGAAAACTGCACTAATAATAAAAAACCTCAAGAACAAAAATTGTAAAGGAAGGCAAAGAAGAGCCAATTGAAGTTTTAAAGATAGAGACTTACATCTGTAATGTAAGCTGCTCCTTGCTGGTGAAATCTGAGGATCACGGTTTGAAGCCAGCCTGGGCAGGAAAGTCCATGAGACTCATTGTTGTGTGTGCCAGGGGTGGGATTGAACTTGTGGTGTTCTACTCAAGACTAGGCTCTATTTCTCTGTCTCTTAGTGGCTAATTGAGATGAGTCTCATGGACTTTCTTGCCCAGGCTGGCTTCAAACCGCAATCCTCAGATTTGTGGACAATGTGTAAGTGCCCTAGGCTTCTCATGGACTCTTATCTCCTATCAACCACCAGAATGACAGAGATGAGAAGAAGAAAAGAAACAAAGAAAGAGAAAGAAGAAAGAAAGAAAGAAAAAAAGGAAGAAGGAAAGGAAGGATGGAAGGAAGGAAGGAAGGAATTAAGGAATTCAGGAAGGAAGGAAGGAAGGGAAAGAGAGACACATGGACAAAGAGTAAAGAAGGAAAGAGAGAAATAGAAAGAGATAAAGAAAAGAGAGAGAAATTGAGAGGCAGAAAGAAAGAGACAGGAAGAAAGAGGAAAGAGAAAGCAAAATAAAAAGAAAGTAAGAGAGAAAAAGGGAACGATTGAAAAAGAGAAAGAGAAGAAAGGGAGAAAGGAGAGAAAGAAAGTAGGGCAAACAGTCAGAAGTTGAGCTGTGACTCAAGTAGTAGAGCCTGCTAGACTAGTGGGGGTAAAAAAGAAACTGAGACAAAGTAGCCATGCCCTGACTTTTGTTTTAATGAGAACCAGTCTTGGGCTTGAAATTGCTATTTTGCTCATGGCTAGAACTCCACAACTTCCTGCCTCTTGGTGGTTTTACTTTTTGCCATAAGAATCTCATGGACTATCCTGCCCAGGCTGGCTTCAAACCCCCATCCTCAGCTTTCTAGTCTCTCTGTAGTGCCCTAGGTTTCCCATGGACTGTTGTCTCCTATTAACTACCATAAAAATACCTGAATTCCCTATTTGGGCTAAAGAAAAATTGGAGCCTGCCTGCAAAGAGGACCACAAATACAAAAATACTAAGGCCGAGTGGCTATGCACTGAGTTAAATCCTAGAAGTTACACACACACACACACACACACACACACAGAGACAAACACACAAGACGAAAAAACAGAAGTTGAGCTGTGGCTCAAAGTGCAAAACCTGCTCTACAAAGACAGAGAACAAGGAACTTCAGGGAGAGTGGCCAGGCCTTTAGTAATAAGCCATAAAACCTGCAGGAACAACAACAAACAACAAAAAGAAGAAGAAGAAATTAACAGGAAGGCACATGAGCCAATTACTGATTTGAAAATTGAGACTCACACTTGTAATCTAAGCTGCTTATGGTGGGGGAAATCTGAGGATCATGGTTCGAAGCCAGTCAAGGGAGGATAGTCCATGAGACTCATGTTTGTCTGTGCCAGGGGTGGGCTTGAACTTGAGGTGTTTTCCTCAAGGCTACAACTCTACTACTTGATGTCTATGGGTGGTTAATTGAGATGAGTCTCATGGACTTTCCGGTCCAGGCTTGCCTCGAATAACAATCCTCAGATTTCAAGCCTCTCTGGAGGCTTGACTACACCTGGGACTCATCTACCAAAAGCAAACACACACAAAAATAAACCAGGCAGAAGCTGAGCCTGAGGAGTTGAGCCTGCTAGCCCTGAGAGAAACACACACACACACACACACACACACACACACACACACACACAGAAACACACACACGCACACATACATTAAGACAGACAAAGTGGCTATGGCCTGAGATCAGGCCCTAGAACATTCAATAATACAATTAAATTAAACAATAGTTGGTTGATGGTCTGGGCATATGGCCTAGTGGTAGAGTGCTTGCCTCTTATACAGGAAGCCCTGGGTTCAATTCCCCAGCATCACATATATAGAAAAAGCCAAAGTGGTGCTGGGGCACAAGTGAAGGAGTACTAATCTTCAGCAAAAAGAAGATAAGGACACTATTCAGGCCCGGAGTTCAAGCTCCAGGACTGGCCAAAAACAATGTGCAGCTATAGCTCAAGGTGTGAGGTCTGCTCTAAAGAGAGAGAAACAGAGAAAGACAAGAGATACACAGAGAGAGACAGACAGAGAAGGAGAAAATTCAAGGAGAGTGGCTAGGCACTTAGTAAAAAGCCAGAAAACTGCACTAACAATAAAAAACCTCAAGACAAAAACTGTAAAGGAAGGCAAAGGAGAGCCAATTAAAGTTTTAAAGATAGAGACTTACATCTGTAATGTGAGCGGCTCCTTGTAAGTGAAATCTGAGGATCACGGTTTGAAGCCAGCCTGGGCAGGAAAGTCCATGAGACTCATTGTGTGTGCCAGGGGTGGGATTGAACTTGTGTTCCACTCAAGACTAGGCTAAACTTCTCTCTGTCTACTGGTGGTTAATTGAGATGAGTCTCATGGACTTTCCTGTTCCGGCTTGCCTCGAATTCCAATCCTCAGATTTCAAGCCTCTCTATAGTGCCCTTGATTACACGTGGGACTCATCTATTAACCACCAAAAGCAAACACACACAAAAATAATCCCGGCAGAAGTTGAGGTCAAGGAGTAGAGCTTGCTAGCCCTGAGAGAAACACACACACACACACACACGCACACACACATTTAGACAGACAAATTGGGATCGGGATATGGCCTAGTGGTAAGTGCCTGCCTCATATATATGAGACCCTGGGTTCGATTCCCCAGCACCACATATACAGAAAATGGCCAGAAGTGGCGCTGTGGCTCAAGTGACAGAGTGCTAGCCTTGAGCATAATAAAAAAAAAAGAAGCCATGGACAGTGCTCAGGCCCTGAGTCCAAGCCCCAGGACTGGCAAAAAAAAACAATCAAGACCGACAAGTGGCTACGGCCTGAGTTAAAGCATTAGAACATCGAAAAATACAATTAAAAAGAAAACAAAAGTTGATGGCCTGGGAATACGGCCTTGTGGTACAGTGCTTGCCTCTTATACCTGAAGCCCTGGGTTCAATTCCCCAGCACCACATATACAGGAAAAGCCAAAGTGGTGCTGTGGCACAAATGGAGGAGTACTAGCCATGAGCAAAAAGAAGAAAGGGACACTATTCATGCCTGAGTTCAAGCTCCAGGACTGGCCAAAAAAAATGTGCAGCTATGGCTCAAGGTGTGAGGTCTGCTCTAAAGAGAGAGTAACAGAGAAAGACAGAGACACACAGAGACAGACGGACAGACAGACAGACAGAGAAAGAGAAACTTCAAGGAGAGTGGCTAGGCACTTAGTAAAAAGCCATAAAACTGCACTAACATTACCAAACCTCAAGAACAAAAAGTGTAAGGGAAGGCAAAGAAGAGCCAATTGAAGTTTTAAAGATAGAGACTTACATCTGTAATGTAAGCTGCTCCTTGCTGGTGAAATCTGAGGATCACGGTTTGAAGCCAGCCTGGGCAGGAAAGTCCATGCGACTCATTGATGTGTGTGCCAGGGGTGGATTGAACTTGTGGTGTTCTACTCAAGACTAGGCTCTACTTCTCTCTGTCTCTTGGTGGTTAATTGAGGTGAGTCTCATGGACTTTCCTGCCCAGGCTGGCTTCAAACCGCAATCCTCAGATTTTTGGAAACTGTGTAAGTGCCCATCTCATGGACTCTTATCTCCTATCAACCACCAGAAAGACAGAGAGGAAAAGAAGAAAAGAAACAAAGAAAGAGAGAGAAGAAAGAAAGAAAGAAAGAGAGAGAGAAAGGAAGAAACAAAGAAAGGAAGAAAGGAAGGAAGGATGAAAGGAAGGAATGAAGGGAAAGAGAGTCACACGGACAAAGAGTAAAGAAGGAAAGAGAGAAATAGAAACAGTTAAAGAAAAGTGAGAGAAAGAAAGAGACAGGAAGAAAGAGGAAAGAGAAAGCAAAATAAAAAGAAAATAAGAGAGGGAAAGGGAACAAATGAAAAAGAGAAAGAGAAGAATAAAATAAAGAAAAAGAGAAAGGAAAGATAGAAAGTAAGGCAAACAGTCAGAACTTGAGCTGTGACTCAAGTAGTAGAGCCTGATAGACTTTTGGGGGTAAAAAAGAAACTGAGACAAAGTAGACATGTCCTGACTTTTGTTTTAATTAGAACAGGTCTTGGGATTGAAATTGCTGTGTTTTGCTCATGGCTAGAACTCCACAACTTCCTGCCTCTTGGTGGTTTTACTTTTTGCCATAATAATCTCATGGTCTATCCTGCCCAGGCTGGCTTCAAACCCCGATCCTCAGATTTCTAGTCTCTCGGTAGTGCCCTGGGCTTCCCCTGAACTGTTGTCTCCTATTAACTACCATAAAAATCCCTGAATTCCCTACTTTTGGCTAAAGAAAAACTAGAGACTGCCAGCAATGAGGAACACAAATACAAAAATACTTAGGCCGAGTTGCTATGCACTGAGTTCAAATCCTAGAACTTACACACACACACACACACACACACACACACACACACACACACACACAGACAAACACACACAAGAAGAAAAAACAGAAGTTGAGCTGTGGCTCAAGGTGTAAAACCTGCTCTACAAAGACAGAGAACAAAGAACTTCAGGGAGAGTGGCCAGGCCTTTAGTAATAAGCCATAAAACCTGCAGGAACAACAACAAACAACAAAAAGAAGAAGAAGAAATTAACAGGAAGGCACATGAGCCAATTACAGATTTGAAAATTGAGACTCACACCTGTAATCTAAGCTGCTTATAATGGGTGAAGTCTGAGGATCATGGTTCAAAGCCAGCCAAGGGAGGAAAGTACATGAGACTCATGTTCGTCTGTGCCAGGGGTGGGCTTGAACTTGAGGTGTTTTCCTCAAGGATACAACTCTATTACTTGATTTCTATTGGTGGTTAATTGAGATGAGTCTCATGGACTTACCGGTCCAGGCTTGCCTCCAATTCCAATCCTCAGATTTCAAGCCTCTCTGTAGTGTCCATCACTACACCTGGGACTCCTCTACCAAAAGCAAACACACACAAAAATAAACCTGGCAGAAGTTGAGCCTGAGGAGGAGAGCCTACTAGCCCTGAGAGAAACACACATACACAGACACACACACACGCACACACACACGTTAAGACTGACAAAGTGGCTATGGCCTGTGCTCAAGCCCTAGAACATCCAACAATACAATTAAAAAGGAAACAAAAGTTGATATTCTGGGCATACGGCCTAGTAGTACAGTGCTTGCCTCTTATACATGAAGCCCTGGGTTCAATTCCCCAGCATCACATATATAGAAAAAGCCAACATGGTGCTGTAGCACATGTGGAGGAGTACTCGCCTTCAGCAAAAAGAAGAAAGGGACACTATACAGGCCCTGAGTTCAAGCTCCAGGACTGGCCAAAAAAATGTTCAGCTATGGCTCAAGGTGTGAGGTCTGCTCTAAAAGAGAGAGTAACAGGGAAAGACAGAGACAGGCAGAGAAAGAGAAACTTCAAGGAGAGTGGTTAGGCCCTTAGTAAAAACCATAAAACTGCACTAACAATACAAAACCTCAAGAACAAAAACTGAAAAGGAAGGCAAAGAAGAGCCAATTGAAGTTTTAAAGATAGAGACTTACATCTGTAATGTAAGCTGTTCCTTGCTGGTGAAATCTGAGGATCACGGTTTGAAGCCAGCCTGGGCAGGAAAGTCCATGAGACTCATTGTTGTGTGTGCCAGGGGTGGGATTGAACTTGTGGTGTTTTACTCAAGACTAGGCTCTACTTCTCTCTGTCTCTTGGTGGTTAATTGAGATGAGTCTCATGGACTTTCCTGCCCAGGCTAGCTTCAAACTCCAATCCTCAGTTTTGTGGACAATGTGTAAGTGCCCTAGACTTCTCATGGACTCTTATCTCCTAGCAACCACCAGAATGACAGAGAGGAAAAGAAGAAAAGAAACAAAGAAAGAGAGAGAAGAAAGGAAGAAAGAAAAAAAGGAAGAAGGAAAGAAAGAAAGGAAGGAAGGAAGGAATTAAGGAAGGAAGGAAGGAAGGAAGGAAGGAAGAAAGGAAGGAAGGAAGGGAAACAGAGACACACGGACAAAGAGTAAAGAAGGAAAGAGAGAAATAGAAAGAGGTAAAGATAAGAGAGAGAAATTGAGAGGCAGAAAGAGACAGGCAGAAAGAGGAAAGAGAAAGCAAAATAAACAGAGAGTAAGAGAGAAAAAGGGAATGCTTGAAAAAGAAAAAGACAAGAAAGAAATAAAGAAAGAGAGAAAGGAGAGAAAGAAAGTAGTCAGAAGTTGAGCTGTGACTCAAGTAGTAGAGCCTGCTAGACTTGTGGGGGTAAAAAAAGAAACTGAGACAAAGTAGCCATGCCCTGAGTTTTGTTTTAATTAGAACAGGTCTTGGGCTTGGAATTGCTGTGTTTTGCTCATGGTTAGAACTCCACAACTTCCTGCCTCTTGGTGGTTTTACTTTTTGCCATAAGATTCTCATGGACTATCCTGCCCAGGCTGGTTTCAAACCCCGGTCCTCAGATTTCTACTCTCGGTAGTGCCCTGGGCTTCCCCTGGACTGTTGTCTCCTATTAACTACCATAAAAAATCCCTGAATTCCCTACTTTTGGCTAACGAAAAACTAGAGCCTGCCAGCAATGAGGACCACAAATACAAAAGTACTAAGGCCGAGTGGCTATGCACTGAGTTCAAATCCTAGAAGTTACAAACACACACACACACACACACACACACACACACACACACACACGAAGAAAAAAACAGAAGTTGAGCTGTGGCTCAAGGTGTAAAACCTGCTCTACAAAGACAGAGAACAAAGAACTTCAGGGAGAGTGGCCAGGCCTTTAGTAATAAGCCATAAAACCTGCAGGAACAACAACAAACAACAAAAAGAAGAAGAAGAAATTAACAGGAAGGCACATGAGCCAATTACAGATTTGAAAATTGAGACTCACACCTGTAATCTAAGCTGCTTATAGTGGGTGAAGTCTGAGGATCATGGGTCAAAGCCAGCCAAGGGAGGAAAGTACATGAGACTCATGTTCGTCTGTGCCAGGGGTGGGCTTGAACTTGAGGTGTTTTCCTCAAGGATACAACTCTATTACTTGATTTCTATTGGTGGTTAATTGAGATGAGTCTCATGGACTTACCGGTCCAGGCTTGCCTCCAATTCCAATCCTCAGATTTCAAGCCTCTCTGTAGTGTCCATCACTACACCTGGGACTCCTCTACCAAAAGCAAACACACACAAAAATAAACCTGGCAGAAGTTGAGCCTGAGGAGGAGAGCCTACTAGCCCTGAGAGAAACACACATACACAGACACACACACACGCACACACACACGTTAAGACTGACAAAGTGGCTATGGCCTGTGCTCAAGCCCTAGAACATCCAACAATACAATTAATAAGGAAACAAAAGTTGATATTCTGGGCATACGGCCTAGTAGTACAGTGCTTGCCTCTTATACATGAAGCCCTGGGTTCAATTCCCCAGCATCACATATATAGAAAAAGCCAACATGGTGCTGTGGCACATGTGGAGGAGTACTCGCCTTCAGCAAAAAGAAGAAAGGGACACTATACAGGCCCTGAGTTCAAGCTCCAGGACTGGCCAAAAAATTGTTCAGCTATGGCTCAAGGTGTGAGGTCTGCTCTAAAGAGAGAGTAACAGGGAAAGACAGAGACAGGCAGAGAAAGAGAAACTTCAAGGAGAGTGGTTAGGCCCTTAGTAAAAACCATAAAACTGCACTAACAATACAAAACCTCAAGAACAAAAACTGAAAAGGAAGGCAAAGAAGAGCCAATTGAAGTTTTAAAGATAGAGACTTACATCTGTAATGTAAGCTGTTCCTTGCTGGTGAAATCTGAGGATCACGGTTTGAAGCCAGCCTGGGCAGGAAAGTCCATGAGACTCATTGTTGTGTGTGCCAGGGGTGGGATTGAACTTGTGGTGTTTTACTCAAGACTAGGCTCTACTTCTCTCTGTCTCTTGGTGGTTAATTGAGATGAGTCTCATGGACTTTCCTGCCCAGGCTGGCTTCAAACCGCAATCCTCAGTTTTGTGGACAATGTGTAAGTGCCCTAGGCTTCTCATGGACTCTTATCTCCTAGCAACCACCAGAATGACAGAGAGGAAAAGAAGAAAAGAAACAAAGAAAGAGAGAGAAGAAAGGAAGAAAGAAAAAAAGGAAGAAGGAAAGAAAGAAAGAAAGGAAGGAAGGAAGGAATTAAGGAAGGAAGGAAGGAAGGAAGGGAGGGAAACAGAGACACACAGACAAAGAGTAAAGAAGGAAAGAGAGAAATAGAAAGAGGTAAAGAAAAGAGAGAGAAATTGAGAGGCAGAAAGAGACACGCAGAAAGAGGAAAGAGAAAGCAAAATAAAAAGAAAGTAAGAGAGAAAAAGGGAACTCTTGAAAAAGAAAAGACAAGAAAGAAATAAAGAAAGAGAGAAAGGAGAGAAAGAAAGTAGTCAGAAGTTGAGCTGTGACTCAAGTAGTAGAGCCTGCTAGACTTGTGGGGGTAAAAAAGAAACTGAGACAAAGTAGCCATGCCCTGAGTTTTGTTTTAATTAGAACAGGTCTTGGGCTTGGAATTGCTGTGTTTTGTTCATGGTTAGAACTCCACAACTTCCTGCCTCTTGATGGTTTTACTTTTTGCCATAAGATTCTCATGGACTATCCTGCCCAGGCTGGTTTCAAACCCCGGTCCTCAGATTTCTACTCTCGGTAGTGCCCTGGGCTTCCCCTGGACTGTTGTCTCCTATTAACTACCATAAAAATCCCTGAATTCCCTACTTTTGGCTAAAGAAAAACTAGAGCCTGCCAGAAATGAGGACCACAAATACAAAAATACTAAGGCCGAGTGGCTATGCACTGAGTTCAAATCCTAGAAGTTACACACACACACACACACACACACACACACACACACACACACACACACACAGACAAACACAGACAAGAAGAAAAAACAGAAGTTGAGCTGTGGCTCAAGGTGTAAAACCTGCTCTACAAAGACAGAGAACAAAGAACTTCAGGGAGAGTGGCCAGGCCTTTAGTAATAAGCCATAAAACCTGCAGGAACAACAACAAACAACAAAAAGAAGAAGAAGAAATTAACAGGAAGGCACATAAGCCAATTACTGATTTGAAAATTGAGACTCACACTTGTAATCTAAGCTTCTTATGGTGGGGGAAATCTGAGGATCATTGTTCGAAGCCAGTCATGGGAGGATAGTCCATGAGACTCATGTTTGTCTGTGCCAGGGGTGGGCTTGAACTTGAGGTGTTTTCCTCAAGGCTACAACTCTATTACTTGATGTCTATAGGTGGTTAATTGAGGTGAGTCTCATGGAGTTTCCAGTCCAGTCTTGCCTCGAATAACAATCCTCAGATTTCAAGCCTCTCTGTAGTATCCATGACTACACCTGGGACTCATCTACCAAAAGCAAACACACACAAAAAATAAACCAGGCAGAAGTTGAGCCTGAGGAGTTGAGCCTGCTAGCCCTGAGAGAAACATACACACACACACAAACACACACACACACACGCACACATACATTAAGACAGACAAAGTGGCTATGGCCTGAGTTCAAGCCCTAGAACATCCAACAATACAATTAAAAAGAAAACAAAAGTTGATGTCCTGGGCATAGGGCCTAGTAGTAGAGTGCTCACCTCTTATACATGAAGCCCTGGATTCAATTCCCCAGTATCACATATATAGAAAAAACTGGTGTTGTGGCACAAGTGAAGGAGTACTCACCTTCAGCATAACGCAGAAAGGGACACTATTCAGGCCCTGAGTTCAAGCTACAGGACTGGCTAAAAAAAATGTTCAGCTATGGCTCAAGGTGTGAAGTCTGCTCTAAAGAGAGAGTAACAGGGAAAGACAGAGACACACAGAGAAAGACAGGCACACAGAGAAAGAGAAACTTCAAGGAAAGTGGCTAGGCACTTAGTAAAAATCTTAAAACTGCACTAACAATAAAAAAACCTCAAGATCACAAACTGTAAAGGAATGCAAAGGAGAGCCAATTGAAGTTTTAAAGATAGAGACTTACATCTGTAACGTAAGCTGCTCCTTGCTGGTGAAATCTGAGGATCACGGTTTGAAGCCAGCCTGGGCAGGAAAGTCCATGAGACTCATTGTTGTGTGCCAGGGGTGGGATTGAACTTTTGGTGATCTAGTCAAGACTAGGCTCTACTTCTCTCTGTGTCTTGGTGGTTAATAGATGAGTCTCATGGACTCTCCTTCCCAGGCTGGCTTCAAACTGCAATTCTCAGATTTGTGGACTCTGTGTAAGTGACCTAGGCTTCTCATGGACTCCTTTCTTCTATTAACCACCAGATAGAAAGAGAGAGGAGAAAGAAAGAAAGAACGAAAGGAAGAAAGAAAGAAAAAAGGAAGGAAGGAAGGAAAGAAGGAAGGAAGGAAGGAAGGGAAAGAGAGGTAGACAGAATAAGAGTAAAGAAGGAAAGAGAGAAATAGTGATAAAGCAAAGAGTGAGAAATAGAGAGACAGAAAGGAAGAGACAAGAAGAAAGAGGAAATAGAAAGAGAAAAAAAGAAAGTAAGAGAGTGAAACGGAACGAATGAAAAAGGGAAAGAAGAAAGAAATCAAGAAAGAGAGAAAGGAGAGTAAGAAAGTAAGGCAAACAGTCAGAAGTTGAGCTGTGACTCAAGTAGTAGAGCCTGATAGACTTGTGGGGGTAAAAATGAGACTGAGACAAAGTAGCCATGCTCTGAGTTCAAGCCCCACAGCTTTCACAAAAAAAGAGAGAGAGAGAAAGAAAGAAAGTAAGAAAGAGAGAGAGGAGTAGGCAAAAAAAAAAAAAAGAAAAAACAGTCTCGTGGGCGTGGCTCATGTCTGTACTCCAAGCAAAAATGCAATCCTCAGATATTAGGACGTGTGTAGTGCCCTTGGCTACCCGTGGAGTCTTTTCTCCTAGTAGCCACCAAGAAAAATGAAAAAGGACTGAAGTTGATCTGTGGCTCAAGTAGGAGAGCCTGCTAGCCTTCAATTAAAAAAAAGAAAGGAAAAGAAAAGAAAAAGCATACACATTCCAACAATCTAGTTTTGGCTCTAACTATACACTGTCTTTGATTTAAGCCTAGACACAAAAACAAAAAGCAACCACTCATGGACAGTGATGAGGCCCTAAGTTCAAGCCCGACAAGAAGAAACCGAAAAACAAAAATAATAATTAAAACATGAAAACCGGTCCCCACCCTCGCCACCCCATACACACAATGGCAGAAATGCCCTTGTGGGTAAACTTGGAGAGCCTGCTAGCTTTGAGGGAAATAATGAGTAAATGTAGCCAGTGCCTGGGTTCACCCACCAGACCCAACCAGCCACACACAGAATCACCACCACCAACAACAAAAGGCCAGAAGTTCCACTTTGGGACAAGGTGTGAACCCTGCTCACCCTGAGCAAATACAGAAAAGTATACAAAAATCGGGATAAATTGGCAGGCAGTCCCTGAGTTCCATCCTTAGGAAAAAAAAAGTCACAAGCCGAGCTTTGGCTGAAATTGTGGAGCCTGCTAGAAGAAAAACATACAACTACACCAAGAAAGAAGGAAGGAAGGAAGGAAGGAAGGAAGGAAGGAAGGAAGGAAGGAAGGAAGGAAGGAAGGAAGGAAGGAAGGGAAGAAGGAAGGAAGGAAGGAAGGAAGGAATTAAGGAAGGAAGGAGCGAAGGAAGGAAGGAAGGAATTAAGGAAGGAAGGAAAGAAAGAAAGAAAGAAAGAAAGAAAGAGGAGAGAGAAGGAGGGAGGAAGGGAGGCAGGGAGGGAGGAAGGAAGGATAAAGAAAAAACAAGGGGGCTGGGGATATAGCCTAGTGGCAAGAGTGCCTGCCTCGGATACACCAGGCCCTAGGTTCGATTCCCCAGCACCACATATACAGAAAATGGCCAGAAGCAGCGCTGTGGCTCAAGTGGCAGAGTGCTAACCTTTGAGCGGGAACAAGCCAGGGACAGTGCTCAGGCCCTGAGTCCAAGGCCCAGGACTGGCCAAAAAAAAAAAAAAAAAGAAAAACAAGAAGCATGTTCAGGCCTGAGCATAAAATAAGGAAGAAAGAACGAGTAAGAGAAAGAAGAAAGAGAGAAAGAGACACAAAGAAAGACAGAAAGAGGAAAGAGAGAAAGAGAAAGAGAGAAAGTGAGAGACAGGGAAAAAGAGACAGGAAGAGAGAGTAACAAGAGAGAATAGAAAGAGAGAAAGAAAAAGAGAAAGAAAGAAAGGCAAAAAGGCAGAAGTGGAGCTGTGACTCAAGTAGTAGAGCCTGCTAGCCTTGTGGGGGGAAAAGAGAAAACTAAGACAAAGTAAGCCATGCTCTGAATTCAAGCCACAGAGCTTCCACAAAAGAAAGAGAAAGAAAGAAAGGAAACAGAAAGAGACACAAAGAGGAAAGAGAAAGAGAAAGAGAGAATGTGAGAGAGAAAGAGACAGGAAGAAAGCAGAAAGAGAATGAGAAAAATAGAAAAGACACAACCAAAGAAAGAGAAAGAAGGAAAGAAAGAAAGAAACCAAGACAGGCAGACAGGCAGAAGTGAAGCTGTAGCTCAAGGAGTGGAGCCTGCTAGCCCTGTATTAAAAAAAAATAAAAAAAAAGTAACAAAGCATCCCAGCAATCCAATTGAAGCTGGACTTGTACATTTCTTTGAATTAAGCATAAGAACAAAAGGGAAACAAAGTCACCAGCTCTTGAAAAGTGGTGAGGTAATGATTTTAAGTCCTAGCAAAAGAACAAAAAACAAAACAGTGGTTAATCTGAGGCTCAAGTTGTAGAGTCCTGCTAGTTTCAAATTCGAAAACCATGCCAAAAAAAGAAAAAAGAAACTGACGGGTAAGTGGACTATGTTCTAACATCAGGGCCAGAGGAACTGAGAAGAGGAAGGAGGAGGAGGAGGAGGAGGAGGAGGAGGAGGAGGAGGAGGAGGAGGAGGAGGAGGAGGAGAGAGGAGGAGGAGGAAGGAGGGGAGAGGAGGGGAGAGAGAGGAGGGGAGAGGAGGAGGGGGGAGGAGGAGGGGGGAGGAGGAGGGGGGGAGAGAGGGGGGAGGAGGAGGGGGGGAGGAGGAGGGGGAGGAGGAGGAGGAGGAGGAGGAGGAGGGAGGAGGAGGAGGAGGAGGAGGAGGAGAAAAATAGATAAATAGATGAAAAGGAAGATGATACAAGACCGCCATTTAAACATTTTAAAATTATGGCTTAAACCTGTAATCTTACCTGCTCAAGTCGCTGAAATCTGAGGATCATGGTTCGAAGCCAGCCGGAGCAGGAAAGTATAGGAGACATTTTTTTAGTGAGTACCTGGGGTGGGCTTGAAATTAGGGTGCTTTGCACAAGAGTAAAGCTCTACTACTTTCTGTCTTATTGGTGGCTTAGAGATAAGAATCTCATGGACTTTTCTGCCCAGGCTGGCTTTGAACCACATTACTCAGATTTCAAGCCTGTGTGTGGCACCCTAGCTTTCCATGGAACTCTTATCTCCTATTAACCACCAGAAAAAAAAAAGTACAGACAGAAGTTAAACTGTGACTGAAGTAGTAGAGCCTGTTAACCTTGTGGGAGCGGGGAAGAAACTGAAAACAAAGTAACCATACCCTGAGTTCAAGCCCCAGAGCTTCCACAAATAAAATAAAAAAGAGAGAGAGAGAAAACCAAAAGAGAAAGACAGAGACAGAGAGAGAAAGAGACAGAGACAGAGGAAAAAGGAAAGAAAGAAAAAAAAAAGAAAAACCAGCCATGCAGAAGTGGCTCAAGTCTGTAATCCAAGCTAACTCTGGAGGCTGAGATCTGAGGATCATGGTTCAAAGCCAGCCCTGAGCAGGAAAGTCCATGAGACTCTTATCTCCAAGGAACCACCCCGAAAATCCCAAGTGGCTCTGTGGCTCAAAGTGGTAGAGCTCTAGACTGGTGCTGAAGATCTCAGGGACAGTGCTCAGGCCCAGAGTTCAAGCCTCACTACTGAACAACAACAACAAGAAAGCCAAAAACAAGAAGAAAACCCAGGGGCTGGGGATATGGCCTAGTGGCAAGAGTGCTTGCCTCCTATACATGAAGCCTTGGGTTCAATTCCCCAGCACCACATATAAAGAAAAACGGCCAGAAGTGGCGCCGTGGCAGAGTGCTAGCCTTGAACAAAAAAGAAGCCAGGGACAGTGCTCAGGCCCTGAGTTCAAGGTCCATGATTGGCAAAAAAAAAATGTTTAGCTATGGCTCAAGGTGTGAGGTCTGCTCTAAAGAGAGAGAAACAGAGGAGACATAGACACAGAGAGAGAGAGAGAGAGAGAAAGAGAGAGAGAGAGAGAGAGAGAGAGAGAGAGAGAGAGAGAGAAACAGACAGAGAAGGAGAGAGAAACTTCAAGGAGAGTGGCCAGGCCATTAGTACCAAGCCATAAAAACTGCACTAACAACAAAAAAACCTCAAGAACAAAAACTGAAAAGGAAGGCAAAGAAGAGCCAATTAAAAGTTTTAAAGATAGAAACTTACATCTGTAATGTAAGCTGCTCCTTGTAGGTGAAATCTGAGGATTGCGGTTTGAAGCCAGCCTGGGCAGGAAAGTCCATGAGGCTTGTTTTTGTGTGTTCCAGGGATGGGATTGAATTTGTGGTGTTCTACTCAAGACTAGGCTCTATTGCTCTCTGTGTATTGGTGGTTAATTGAGATGAGTCTCATGGACTTTCCTTCCCAGGCTGTCTTCAAACCGCAATCCTCAGATTTTTGGACACTGTAAGTGCGTTAGGATTCTCGTGGACACTTATCTCTTTTTTAACCACCAGAAAAGATAGAGAGGAAAGAAAGAAAGAAAGAAAGAAAGAAAGAAAGAAAGAAAGAAAGAAAGAAAGAAAGAAAGAAAGAAAAGAAAGAAAGAAAGAAAGAAAGAAAGAAAGAAAAGAAAGAAAGGAAGGGAAGGAAGGAAGGAAGGAGAGAGAGAAAGAGAGACAGAGAGAGACAGAAAGGAAAAATGGAAAGAGAGAAAAAAGAAAAAGAGAAAATGAGAGACAGAGAGAAAGACACAGGAAGAAAGAGGAAAGAGAAAGAGAGAAATAGAAAGCAGGAAAGAGAATGAGAATGAAAGAAAAAGAGAAAGAGAGGAAAGAACGAAAGAAAAGGAGAAAGAGAGCAAGAAAGAAAGGGAAACAGGCAGACGTTAAGCTGTGATTCAAGTAGTAGAGACGGCAAACTTGTGTGTGGAGAGGGGGGAAAGAAACTGGGACAAAGTAGCCATGCCCTGAGTTCAAGTCCCAGAGCATCCACAAAAAAAGAGAGAAAGAAAAAAAGAAAGAATAAAGAAAGAGAGAGAGAGAGAAAGGAAAGAAAGAAAAGAATAAACAGTCTCGTGGGCGTGGCTCACGTCTTTACTCCTAGCAAAACTGCAAACCTCAGATTTTAGGACCCTGTGTGTAGTGCCCTTGGCTACCCATGGACTCTTTTTCTCCTAGTAGCCACCAAGAAAAAGAAAAAGGACTGAAGTTGATCTCTGGCTCAAGTAGGAGAGCCTGCGAGCCTTCAATTAAAAAAAGAAAGAAAAAGCAAACACATTCCAACAATCAAGTTTTGGCTCTAACTGAACACCTTCTTTGATTTAAGCGTAGACACAAAAACAAAAAAGCAACCACTCATGGATAGTGATGAGGCCTTGAGTTCAGCCCTACAAGAAGAACCGAAAAACAAAAATAATAATAAAACATAAAACCCGCCCACCCCCACCACCCCATACACACAATGCAGAAATGCCCTTGTGGGTAAACTTGGAGAGCCTGCTAGCTTTGAGGGAAAAAAATGAGGAATGTAGCAAGTGTCTGGGTTCACCCACTAGACCCAGCCAGCACACACAGAACCACCACACACCAACAACAAAAAGCCAGAAGTTCCACTGTTGCTCAAGGTGTGAATCCTGCTAACACTGAGCAAAAACAAAATAACATACAGAAATTGGGGAAAATTGGCAGGCAGTCCCTGAGTTTCCATCCTTAGGATCAGCAGGATTACCACTCAAATAAATAAAATGTCACAAGCTGAGCTTTTGTCTGAAATTGTAGAGCCTGCTAGAAGGAAAACACACAACTACACCAAGAAGGAAGGAAGGAAGGACTGAAGGAAGGAAGGAAGGAAGGAAGGAAGGAAGGAAGGAAGGAAGGAAGGAAAGAAGGAAGGAAGAAAAGAACGAAAGAAGGAAAGAAAGAAAGAGAGAGATAAAGAAAGAAAGGAAGGAAGAAGGAAAGACGGAAGGGATGGAGAGAGGGAGGGAGGGAGGGAGGTAGGAAGGAAGGATGGAAGGAAGGAAGGAAGGAAGGAAGGAAGGAAGGAAGGAAGGAAGGAAAGAAGGAAGGAAGGAAGGAAAAAGACAAACAAGAAGTATGTTCAGGCCTGAGCATAAATAAGCTCTAGGGTTAGCAGACCCCAACTCTGTAGCAACAATAAAAAAATAATAATATTATGAATGAATAGGAAGGTAATAGAAGAGAAAAGCCCCTGAAAGATCTTAGATATCAGAGTGATGTTTGTTCTTGCCTGAAATTCTAGATTCTCAGTAGGCTGATGGTTGTGAATCTTAATTCTCACCCTGACAAGGTGGGAAAAACCATGAGAATTGTAAGCAATAAATCACACACATACAGGAAAGAAAAAAAGAGAGAAACAGAGAAAGCAAAAGAAAGAAAGAAAGAGAGAGAGAGGGGAGAAAAGAAAAGAAAGAATCAAAGAACAAAAGAAGGGAGAAAGAAGCAGAGGGAATAAAAAAGAAAAGAGAAAGGAAGAACAAAAGAAAGGAAGGAAGGAAGGAAGGGTTGTTTAGTTCTCAGCCTATGTGGAGATGGAGCTCTGTGCTCTGCCCCCTGAGGCTGTGCAGCCTTGGGAGAATTGATAGGATGGGCACCACCTGACTTCCTTATTCCCTGAGCTCTGGGCAGAGACCCGGCCCGGGAGGGGGCTGTGGGCACCAGCAGAGGTCATCACTCAGGCGCTTGCTCGCCCGAGGGGCTGCGCCCAAGTCAACCCCATCACCAGCAGCCATCTAGGCTGCTTTGCTTCTCTTTGTGTTTTTTTTTTTTAATTTTTATTTTTTTTTTAGGATTTTAAAGAAGGGAGAGTTATATTATACTTATAAAATCACTTATAGAATTAATTTATACCATGTTCATTTCTAAAGGAAGGCTATGGGGGATTGTATACACACTACAAGTAAAATTAGAACTAATTAAAAAACAACTTGAAGCTTAAGTGATGAATGATTTAGCTAGGTTTAAAGTGGGACCCAACACCTCTGCACTATGCGCGTTCATCCTAAGTGTGCTAAGGATGGAGAATACGGAGCCGACAGCGGTTTCAGGCAACCACAGACAGTGGGATCGCAGTTGTTTCCTTCAGATGAATGTTCCTGTTGACTTTGCAGGACTTTCACTTCTTTTATTTTTTGGGAAGAAAATCAGTCGAGTGTTTTCAGGCAGGACAATTGGTGACCATCAGAGCAGTCTTCTATGAGGTTAGCAGTGTTCAGAGCCTCCAGCTCAGGTTCCCTTGCATGCCCCTGTTGTTCCAAATCCCCTGACTGGGGTTGTGTGAGTCAATGACAGGGCATCTTGCTCTCAGTGACTCTGGTCTTTCAGTCTCTGCCATCCCTGGAAATGTTCTCTTCCTGGGGAAGCACACAGCAGCACAGTCTGCAAAGGGCAGCGACTATCCTGCCAAACACCCCCGTTCTTCCCTGCTCTCTCCTGGGTCTAGAGTCTCTGTAATCATCCTGAGGCTGCCCAGAGGGAAGGGCATTTACCTCGGATGTGTTGTTTCTGCCCCCAAAACAACAGCAGCCAGGGGAGTTTCCTGAGCACGCTGGGGACACAACAGTGGGCAGTTGCTGTGCAGCCTCCTCTGGCTGCATTTGACATTCATTCCAGGAGAATCTGCTAGGCCCCATTCCAGGCTCCTTGCAGCCCTGACTCTTGCTAACCCTGCAGAGGCTGTTCTCATATCCAAGCCATGCAGGGAGCAGGGATTGGGATTTGGCTTTGCAGCGCTGCATCTCCCCCTGGCTCTTGGGGGTGGAGGAGAAGTGGAGGGCAGTCTCCAGGTCTTCCTGGGAGAGGACCATAGGACTGGAGCACCTCTGCAGTAAATAGAGGGGAATGGCAGGCAGGGAGGCACTTCTGCCACTCTGCTTCTCATCCCAGGCCAAGAGAAACTGATATGGAAATGGCACAGATTGAATCTGGGAAGGTAAACCCATCTCCCCGTGGTTCTTGGGGGTGGAGGAGCAGTGGAGGGCAGGCTTGGGCTCTTCATTGGAGAGGAGACTGGGACTGGAGCTCCTCTGCAAGAAGCAGAGGGGAATGGCAGGCAGGGAGGCACATCTGTCACTCTGCTTCTCATCCCAGGCACACAGAAACTGATATGGCAATGGCACAGATTGAATTTGGGAAGGTAAACCCATCTCCCCGTGGTTCTTGGGGGTGGAGGAGCATTGGAGGGCAGGCTCCATGTCTTCCTTGGAGAGGAGACTGGGACTGGAGCTCCTCTGCAAGAAGCAGAGGGGAATTGCAGGCAGGGAGGCACTTCTACCACTCTGCTTCTCATCCCAGGCCCACAAAAACTGATATGGCAATGGCACAGATTGAATTTGGGAAGGCAAACCCAACTCCCCGAGGTTCTTGTGGGTGGAGGAGCAGTGGAGGGCAGGTTCCAGGTCTTCTTTGGAGAGGACACTGGGAATGGAGCTCCTCTGCAAGAAGCAGAGGGGAATGGCAGGCAGGGAGGCACTTCTGCCACTCTGCTTCTTATCCCAGGCCCAAAGAAACTGAGATGGCAATGGCACAGATTGAATCTGGGAAGGTAAACCCATCTCCTCGTGGTTCTTGTGGGTGGAGGAGCAGTAGAGGGCAGGTTCCAGGTCTTCTTTGGAGAGGACACTGGGACTGGAACTCCTCTGCAAGAAGCAGAGGGGAATGGCAGTTGGGGAGGCAGTTCTGCCACTCTGCTTCTCATCCCAGGCCAAAAAAAACTGAGATGGCAATGGTGAAGATTGAATCTGGCAAGGTAAACCCATCTCCCCGTAGTTTTTGGGGGTGGAGAAGCAATGGAGGGCAGGCTCCTGGTCTACCTGGGAGAGGATACTGCGACTGGAGCTCCTCTGCAAGAAGCAGAAAGGAATGGCAGGTGGGGAGACAATTCTTCCACACGGATTCTCATCCCAGGCCCACAGTAACTGAGATGGCAATGGAGAAGTTTGAATCTGGCAAGATAAACCCATCTCCCTGTAGTTTTGGGGGGTGGAAAAGCAATGGAGGGCAGGCTCTGGGTCTCCCTGGGAGAGGATACTGCGACTGGAGCTCCTCTGCAAGAAGCAGAGGGGAATGGCAGGTGGGGAGGTACTTCTGACACTCTGCATTTCATCCCAGGCCCACAGAAACTGAGATGGAAATGGTGGAGATTGAATCTGGGAAGGTAAACCCATCTCCCCATAGTTTTTCGGGGTGGAGAAGCAATGAAGTGCAGGCTCCTGGTCTACCTGGGAGAGGATACTGCGACTGGAGCTCCTCTGCAAGAAGCAGAGGGGAATAGCAGGTGGGGAGGCAGTTCTGCCACTCTGCTTCTCATCCCAGGCCAAAAAAAACTGAGATGGCAATGGTGAAGATTGAATCTGGCAAGGTAAACCCATCTCCCCGTAGTTTTTGGGGGTGGAGAAGCAATGGAGGGCAGGCTCCTGGTCTACCTGGGAGAGGATACTGCGACTGGAGCTCCTCTGCAAGAAGCAGAGGGGAATAGCAGGTGGGGATGCATTTCTGCCACTCTGCCTCTCATCCCAGGCCCACAGAAACTGAGATGGCAATGGTGAAGATTGAATCTGGCAAGGTAAACCCATCTCCCCGTAGTTCTTGGGGATGGAGAAGCAATGGAGGGCAGGCTCCAGATCTACCTGGGAGAGGATACTCGGACTGGAGCTCCTCTGCAAGAAGCAGAGGGGAATAGCAGGTGGGGAGGCAGTTCTACCACTCTGCTTCTCATCCCAGGCCCACAGAAACTGAGATGGCAATGGTGAAGATTGAATCTGGGAAGGTAAACCCATCTCCCCATAGTTTTTGGGGGTGGAAAAGCAATGGAGGGCAGGGTCCAGATCTACCTGGGAGAGGATACTGGGACCAGAGCTCCTCTGCAAGAAGCAGAGGGGAATGGCAGGTGGGGAGGCAATTCTTCCACGCGGATTCTCATCCCAGGCCCACAGAAACTGAGATGGCAATGGAGAAGTTTGAATCTGGCAAGGTAAACCCATCTCCCCGTAGTTTTTGGGGGTGGAAAAGCAATGGAAGGCAGACTCTGGGTCTCCCTGGGAGAGGATACTGCGACTGGAGCTGCTCTGCAAGAAGCAGAGGGGAACGGCAGGTGGGGAGGCACCTCTGCCACTCTGCTTCTCATCCCTGGCCCACAGAAACTGATATGGCAGTGGTGATGATTGAATCTGGGAAGGTAAACCCATTTCCCCGTAGTTCTTGGGGGTGGAGAAGGAGTGGAGGGGAGGCTCCAGGTCTACCTGGGAGAGGATACTGGGAATGGAGCTCCTCTGCAAGAAGCAGAGGGGAATGGCAGGTGGGGAGGCAGTTCTGCCACTCTGCTTCTCATCCCAGGCCCACAGAAACTGAGATGGCAATGGTGAAGATTGAATCTGGCAAGGTAAACCCATCTCCCTGTAGTTTTTGGGGGTGGAAAGGCAATGGAGGGCAGGCTCCAGGTCTACCTGGGAGAGGATACTGGGCCTGGAGCTCTTCTGCAAGAAGCAGAGGGGAACGGCAGTTGGGGACACACTTCTGCCACTCTGCTTCTCATTCCTCGCCCATAGAAACTGAGATGGAAATGGTGAAGATTGAATCTGGGAAGGTAAACCCATCTCCACGTGGTTCTTTGGGTTGGAGGAGCAGTGGTGGGCAGGCTCCAGGTCTTCCTTGGAGAGGACCATGGGACTGGATCTCCTCTGCAGGAAGCAGAGGGGAATGGCAGGTGGGGAGGCAGTTCTGCCACTCTGCTTCTCATCCCTGGCCCACAGAAACTGAGATGGCAATGGTGAAGATTGAATCTGGGAAGGCAAACCCATTTCCCCGTAGTTCTTGGGGGTGGAGGAGCAGTGGAGGGCAGGCTCCAGGTCCACCTGGGAGAGGATAGTGGGACTGGAGCTCCTCTGCAAGAAGCAGACTGGACTGGCAGGTGGGAAGGCATTTCTGCCACTCTGCTTCTCATCCCAGGCCCACAGAAACTGAGATGGCAATGGTGAAGATTGAATCTGGGAAGGTAAACTCTCTTTCCTCTAGAGGGAAGGTGGAAAGGTTTGTGAAAGTTGTGTATTTTCCAGTACCCAAGTGTTCTAATTGTGCAGAGCTGACACTGTCTGACTTGAAGTCACTTTGTAGAAGCAGGTAGGTGGCCATCACGGCATCAAATGTCCTCTGTGTTACTGACTCGTGGATCTGATGCTCGGTGTAGCCCATGTCACACATTATGGTGACAACCAGTGGGTCTAGGTGATTGGGCAGTGGCTCATCCTGATACAGGGAGCCTTCCTCAATCGGAGCCAACCATGGGTGCACCATGACTTGTTGTATATTCGGCCTGTATTCTGGATTTACAGTTAAGAACTGGGAAATGATGCTTTGTCCTTTTGCACTCAAGTGAAATGGTATCTCATACCTGCCGTGCACAATTGCTTCACGTAGCTGGTTGCTATTGCTCCCTTGAAAAGGGAATTGTCCCGTCACCATAAACAAAAGTATTGTGCCCAGACACCACACATCGACCTTGAAGCCATCATACGCTTTCTTCAAGTAGATCTCAGGGGCACGGAAGACATAGGCTCCTCGGACTTCTGTGAGCAACTGCCCTGGGGCAACTCTTACACTTAACCCAAAGTCGCTGACTTTGGCATTGCCATATTCATCCAGTAGGATGTTGTCAGGCTTTAGGTCGAGGTGCGCAATCCAGTTGACATGGCAGTACTGCACAGCACTTAATATCTGCTGCAGAAGCTTTCTGGCTTCGTTCTCAAAAAGGCAGCGTGAATTTTGGATCCAGGTCTGTAGGTTTCCCTTGGTGGCCATTTCCATGACCAAGTATGTGTGTTCCTCTCCCTGGATCACTTGGTACACCCTGATCAGGTGGGGGTGACTCAGGGACTTAACAATGTCCACCTCATTTTCTACCAGTATGGGGTAGTCTCTTGTCTGCAGTACTTTCACTGCTACCTCTTTGTCTGTGAGGTGGTGACAGGCCTTCTTCACATGCCCATAGGTGCCAGAGCCAATGGTGTGATATACATAGTATTGGCTGGTAAGGGCCTCCTCGTCTTGGGAGGAGAATGTGGTACATTCGCTGTGACTTAACTCCATATTGTTGATGGGACAGCTAGGGAAATGTATTGGGTCGTGAATCTTAAGTAGACTTATCTGGATATATACGCCAGGTAACAAATCTTAAACTTAGCTAAATAATAGGGTAGGTATGTAATCTTAAACTTAGATAAAGCAATGTGGTGGGTATTAAATCTTAATTAAACTTAGCTAAATCATTTCAACAATAGCTCAGCTTAGCACAGTATAACCTCCAGAATAATGGAAATTCCCCCAACCGACACCACCCCAAGCCTCCCTCCCTCCCCCCCACCCCCACCCCCAAATGAAAGCTTCAACCTCGCTCAGGTTTCAGTGCAGCCTTTTGTCTGATCGCAGGAGTTCAGTCGGATTGCTCAGCACCACAAGGGAGGAAGGAACCGCCTTCTGCAACTGCAGCCTGGCCTCGGAATGACAGGTGAGGAAATGGGCCAATCACAGGCAGGCCCGTGACAACACCGAGGGATGGACCAATCACAGGCGGTACCGGTGACATCGGCCCCCGTGGCGGTCTTGCGCCTAGGCCTCGAGCACCAGCTGTCAAGGACGCGAGGGCCCGAGGACCGCCGCCAAGCACGCGAGGTGGACGCCGCGGTCACCCGCGTGGCCCGAGGTGGATGCCGCGGTCACACGCGAGGCCCGAGGTGGACGCCGCGGTCACCCGCGAGGCCCGAGGTGGACGCCGCGGTCACCCACGTGGCTCGACATGGCTGCCGCGGTCACTCGCATGGCGGCATCTCAGGAACCCCGAGGACTGCGGCCCAGCGCCTCCAGGTCTCCCGCGCTGCAGGCCCAGGCCCTCGGCCTCCCCGTGGCAGGCGCCGCATCCGGGCCTCTCTGCGGTGGAGAGACTAACCACAGCTAAGCCACATTCCCAGCCCCCACTTCCAACCTGTCGCTGGTGAGTTGACCTAAGAGTCTCATGTACTTTCCTTCCTTTCTTTGCATGTCTTTCCATCTGGATCCTTAGCTCTCAGCCTCCTGAGATCTCCTCAGCTAGGATTAGAAGTATTACCAAGGCCCTGGGCTCTCTTGTTTTATTTTATTTTTCAGGGGGTGGGGTAGGGGGGTTGGGGCAGTCGTGGGGCTTGAACTCAGGGCTTGGGCTCTGTCCCTGAGCTTCTTTTTGCTCAAGGCTAGCACTCTGCCACTTGAACCACAGCGCCACTTCCAGCCTTTTCTGCTTATGTAGTGTAGATGAGTCAAACCCAAACTTTCATGCATGCTCGGCACACACTCTATTGTAAAGCCACATTCCCAGCCTCTAGATTTATTTTGGGACAGTACTGGAATTTGAAGTCAGGGCTCAGTGCTCTTTTGGAAAACATATATTTTTTATTAAGAAGTTGTACTTACAAAAAGGGGGATTTGATTCCAGATGTGGTCAATACAATGCATCTTGATTGATGGCACAGTTTCTGTCGTTCTCCATTTTTCTCTATCCCATCCCTACCCTCAAGTTGCTATTTTTTTTATATAGTTCACAATAAATATAATTTAATCTCAATTTTTCTGTCTCTATTTGTGTGCTCCCCACATGCATATTTCCATTTTGTTTTCATTCTCTCAAAGGGTTAGTTGTTCAAAGGAGTTACACCATTGGACTTATACGTGCAATTATGTACTCTGTCATCATCCTTCACTGATGAATATTCTAGATGTTTCTAAACTTTTCCTTGTACCCATATTTCTGTAATGTTCATCTCTGAAGTCTATCTTAGCACACTTTAGAAACTTGATTGGTAAGACAACTTCTTAGAAGATTTAAACCCTACACTAGTACCTTTCTGTGTGTTCACTAAAGCAGTGTGTCAATGCTCATGTCAGCCTTCCAAGACTGGTGGCTGCCTCATTGGCTGCCCGAGGCTCAATGCACTGGAAGGTGGTGTTCATCTTTATTGTGAAGAGAGGTGATAATGTAAGAAAGTGCTTAACGTTTCCCTGCCTGTCCCAATTGTCTGATAAATGACTGTGGTTAGTGCCATGGCCTTTATCCCTTGAATGGTCAGGAACTGATTTCTAGAGCCTGAGAGAAAATATAACTCAAGTTGATGGGATGGTGTAATGCTATTTTAGGTGGCACTGTTTTTAGGGTGCTCAGCTATTTAAGAGGAATATCAGATAGGACAGCAAGTTAGGAAAGTTTTGTTGTTGTTTGGTCAATCGTGAGGCTTGAACTCATGGCCTGGAGGATGTCCCTGAGCACTTTTTCTCAAGGCTAGTACTCTGCCACCTTGAGCCACAGCTCCAATTCTGGTTTGCTGGTAATTAATTGGAGATAAGAGTCTCTGGGACTTTCCTGAAATCGTGATCCTCAGCCTCCCGAGTAGCTAGGATGCCAGCTGTGACCACCAATGCCCTGCTGAAAGACTTTTTCAGATAGCAAAGGAAAAACAAATCAAGTATTATGCTCCAAATTTAGAACTTTTCTCTGTCTAGCTCTCGCAAAGGCTTTTTCAGTAATATAAAATCAATCTGGAGAAAAGTCAGTTGCCAGCAGCAACATGTTGACTTTGTTTTGTTTCTGTGTGTGTGTGTGCGTGCGTGTGTGTGTGTGTGTGTGTGTGTGTGTTGTATGTACCCACACAGGGCTTGTGATTCCATTTACCAAACCTCCCAACACTGCCACCTCTACACTCCCGGCCACAGTGGCAGCAAGTGTCACCACTGCTTGCACCGGCCCAGATGTGAACTCCTGTGGTCATCAGGATAGTTTGGGTTAGAGTGACTCCACCTGCAGCAGGCAACGTTTCCTGAGTCCCCATCTATTGGCTGATGTGGGAAATCATTGGCAAGGGAGCAAGCCAGGGAGGACAGCAGCAAGATGAGGCCCCTTCCTTCCCAGACAAGATGGAGATCCTGGACGAGTCCCTGGATAAGTCCCCCAGCTCTCACCTGTCAGAAATGAATAGAAAAATGGTGCAGAACTGTTTGAGGCACTTTCCTTCCTGTCCTCCCCCCCACACCCCCCGTCTGAGCTAGGCAGCACACTGAGTGGAGGGGTCTGCTTGGTTTCATCCCATCCCAGGAACTATGTGTCCCTTCTCCTGGTTGCTAAGGAGTCAGGATCACATCTTTCTAAACAGTCAGTTACCAGGGCAATAGAGTCATAGAAGGAAGACAGCATTCTCAGTGCTGGACGGCCCCTAGGAAGGAGGGGGAGTACTTTGGGAGGCAATTGTGCAGAAAGAAATACCGTCATTACCTGGTAATGAAACTGTAACTCCACTATACATCACCTTTGTCATTATAACAACAACAACAACAAGACAAACAAACAGGAGTGGGCTGGGAATGTGGCTCAGTGGTAGAGTGCTTGCCTCGCATGCATGAAGCCCTGGGTTCGATTCCTCAGTACCACATACACAGAAAAAGCTGGAAGTGGTGGTGTGGCTCAAATGGTAGAGCACTAGCCAATTACAGTTGTTAAAATGAGCGGAGAGCTGGTGGCTTACCCCTGCAGCTCAAGCTACACAAAAGACAGAACTTGAAGCTCTCAATTCTAAGCCAACACACACAGAAAAGTCCAGTAGGAATTACTGAGTGTGTGTGTGTGTGTGTGTGTGTGTGTGTGTGTGTGTGTGTCAGTCCTAGGTCTTGAATTCAGACCTTGAAACAGAAGTATTTTGATTACAGGTAACACTCGACTACCTGCTCTCTTTTGGAGGTTAAATGGAGATGATTCTCATGGACTTACCTGCCTGAGCTGTTTTCGAATCCCAGTCTTCCAATTTCAGGCACTGTTGTAGTGACCTTACCTTCATAGGAGATGAGCCACCAACGAAACCCAAAACAAGCAAAGAACCCCAGAAGCTGAGCTGTGGCTCAAAGAATGGAGCCTGCAGCAAAAACTCCGGGACATTAACCCGGTCGTAAGTTCAAGCCCAATGACCAACACAAAAAGAACAAGAAGAGGACAGGAGGAGGATAAAGAGGAAGAGGAGGAGGAGGAGGAGGAGGAGGAGGAGGAGGAGGAGGAGGAGGAGGAGGAGGAGAACAAGAACAAGTCCTTGCTGGGACTACACCCTGATTTCAAGGCCTATGAACAGCACCAAAAAAATAAATACATAGCTGACTGTAATCGTAGCTACTCAGGAGGTTGATTTCTGAGGATTGCAGCTGGAAGCTAATCTGGGCAGGGAAGTCATGAGACCCTTATTTCCAATTAACCATTTAAAAAAAAAGCCAAAAGTGAAGGTGCAGTTCAAGTGGTAGAGCTTTAGCCTTGAGTGAAAAAGCTCAGAAACAGCACAGAGTCCCCGAGTTCAAGCCCCAGGACAGCACAAATACAAAGATAATGTTATCTGCACATAAGGATAATTATACTCCTTCCTATCTACATACTTATGTTTCAATTGTCAAATTGACCGTGCTAGCAACACCAGTACAGTGCAACTTAAAAGTGCTGAGAGTAGATATATTCATTGTGTTGCTGATCTTAGGATATAAATACATGTGGTTTCACCATTATAAGCGGAATATTGGCTCTATACTTTTTATGTGTACATTTTTTTACTCAGTCACCCTCACCATTTTCCCTACCTCTAGCACTGGACACATTATCCAACACAGACTGTACTTTCTGTATGTTGTCATCACTATTTTTTTAGTACATTCTCCAGTAAGACTGGAATCTGGCACAACAGCCACCTTTTTCTCTAGGTGTCATACTATCTCTTTGCATACGTGATAGCTTTTAATAAAAACAGAATATTTAAAATGACATAGTGTAGCACCTGTGGACAAAACTTGTTTATTTCTTTAGCTACTTAAAGACTATTGTGGAGAATTCTGCTTTTCTACAGAGCTGTTCCAAGGGCCAAACCTAAGCACGCACACAGGCTCATCAGGGTTTGCCTAGCAAGGTGCTACTTCTATTGCCCTCACTACACTGAGAAATGCCACTAACACTAGCTGATTGTTGTCTTGTTTGTGGGAGGAAAATGGGAGCTAGGAAGATGGAGACTTTTCTCCCCAGGATGTCTTCGAACTGCAAACCTCAGATCTCAGCCCCCGAGTAGCTAAGATTACAGGTGCCCTGTGTGAATACAGTTCTTTTTAGACCATGCCATCCCTTTCCTTTCTTTCCCTCTCCTGTCATTTCCCACTAGTTGCATGGTTCATTTCACCCCACACATTTTTATGGCTTGGGCTGGTGGGGGGGGGCCTTCTATAAATTAGAGATTCTAGAGAGTGGGGACTGGGGTTGGGGGTGGGGTGGATAGGAAAAAGCTGTGAGCCTTGGGCTGAAGAATCCAGAGTAGTGAGAGGCCAGGTACATACTTCAGGCTGGGCCAGACCAAGGAAGGCCTTGAATGCCAGAGTAGCTCATCACAGTCTTCGCCCTCGTTAGCTCTTGATCGTCCTCCCTTCCCTTCCCTTCCCTTCCCTTCCCTTCCCTTCCCTTCCCTTCCCTTCCCTTCCCTTCCCTTCCCTTCCCTTCCCTTCCCTTCCTTTCCCTTCCCTTCCCTTCCCTTCCTTCCTTCCTTCCTTCCTTCCTTTCCCTCCCTTCCTTCCTTCCTTCCTTCCCTCTTACTTTCCTTCCTTCCTTCCTTCCTTTCCCGTCCTTCCTTCCTTCCTTCCTTTCCCTTCATTCCTTCCTTTCCCTTCCTTCCTTCCTTCCTTCTTTCCTTCCTTCCTTTCCCTTCCTTCCTTTCTTCTTTCCTTCCTTCCTTCCTTCCTTCCTTCCTTCCTTCCTTCCTTCCTTCCCTTTTCCTCCATCCTTCTTCTTTCTTCCCTCCTTTTTTTCTTCCTTCTATTTTTTTCTTCCTTTCTTCCTCTCAATCTTTCTGCATTTGTGCGCACATGCTCGTGCTGGTTCTGATGCTTGAACTCAGGGCCTGGGTGCTGTCCCTGACCTCTTCAGTTTAAGGCTAGTGCTCTATTACCCTGAGTATAAGTCGCTGGGGTTTTTCCCAGGTCAGAATTCTAGGCTGTAAACATGAGATTCTAAGACTCGAGAGTCAGTCTCCACTGTTGCTCCTGGCCTTTGCCTGTCAATCTGGACTTACAGTAGACTCATGGCTTTGGGTGTGGGCGTCCATGTGTGTGGTCTTGTGTCCCCTGCCTTATCAGGCTGGCCCAGAGGTGGTCAGTCCTTGCTTGTCCTGTGGCTGGCTGATGGGAGCAGTTTGGCCTTCCCAAGGTGCCTTTGAGGGGCAGGTAGGAAGGCACATGTAGAGAAAGGCAGCAACCCAGAAGATGCCCACATCTCTTTTTTAATGTAGTGTTGGTCCTGGGACCTGAAATCAGGGCTTGGGTGCTGTTCCGTAAGCCACAGCTCCACATCCAACTTTTTGGTAGTTTATTGGAGATAGAGTCTCATGGATTTGCCAGCCCAGGCTAGCTTTGGACTGTGACCCTCAGATCTCAGCCACCTAAGTAGCTATGATTATAGACATGAGCCACCAGTGCCTAGCTTCCCAGATCTCTTTGATTGGGGAGGAATGGGCCTGTGGCGTGAGCCTGCAGCCTCCACTGAATGGCAGGTTGTTTGGTGCTATCTCTGGAGTTGAGGCCTCATTGCATCTGGAGGTATGAGAGCCCCATGCACAGGACTTCTGAGGCCTCATCTGCTCAGAAGACTGAGCCCCACTGTGATTGGTGAAGCCACACCCATCCAGTGTTTTTACATCGTCTGGAAGGTGCTCATCTCGTCCTGGAATGAGGTTGCCTGTCCTCCAGGAAGCACATAGCCATCAACAGTGAAGATAGTATCAATTTCCTTTATCCACAAAGCTGTGTGTGTGTGTGTGTGTGTGTGTGTGTGTGTGTGTGTGTGTGTGTGTGTGTGTGTGTGTAGAGAGAGAGAATATATGTGTACCCATGTGTGTGCACACCTATCCTGGGGCTTGAACTGAGGGCCTCTCCTTCTTCCTTAGCTTTTCCTTTTCTTTGGTTTTTGTTGCTTGTGGGGCTTGAACTCAGGGCCTGGGTGCTGACCCTGAGCTCTTTTGCTCAAAGCTAGCACTCTACTACTTTAAGCCACAGCACTCCTTCTGGTTCTCTGGTGGTTAATTGGAGATGAGCGTCTCAGACTTTCCTGCCCAGCCTGGATTCGAACTACCATCTTTGGACCTCAGCCTCCTGAGTAGCTAGGATTGCAGGCATGAGCCATTGTATCACAGGAGGTTTCAGAGCTGAGAAAACTGAGGATCAGGGGGATTAAGTTGTGACTAGTGTGCAGCTAAGAAATCTGTGGCTAGAGACTGCTCTAAGTCACCACACTGTTCTGGATGCTATGATCCAGTTCATTACATAGTTGATTACTGGCTGGGAACGTGGCTTAGTGGTAGAGTGCTTGCCTAGCATGCATGAAGCCCTGGGTTTGATTCCTCAGCACCACATAAACAGAAAACGCCAGAAGTGGCACTGTGGCTCAAGTGGTAGAGTGCTAGCCTTGAGCAAAATAAACTCAGGGACAGTGCCCAGGCCCTGAGTTCAAGACCCAGGACTGACAAAACCACAACAAACAAACCAGAAAAAGGTTGAATGTTGTATCCCCGCCACTCAGAACCTAGGACCCCGCTCACCTGGCCTCCTCACCACACAGGGCCAGCTGATAAAGCCCCCCCCCCCAATTCAGCAATCTCTATCAGGCTCTAGCAGGCCCAGGGGTCCCTTGATCTGGTTGCCCCCTGCACCCCCAGGGTGGGGCTTTCCTAGCAGTCAGCTGCCTCCTGGTCTACCCAAGATAAGAAGAGCTGCAGGCAGAGTGGGTGGGAAACTTCTAGAAG
This sequence comes from Perognathus longimembris pacificus, assembly GCF_023159225.1. Classification (NCBI taxonomy): domain Eukaryota; kingdom Metazoa; phylum Chordata; class Mammalia; order Rodentia; family Heteromyidae; genus Perognathus; species Perognathus longimembris. Next base: position 130,239 of record NW_025961116.1, read on the forward strand.
TGTAGTAGACACGGGGTGGTGGTGTGGGGTGGTGGTGTGGGGTGTTGGGGCCTTTGTAGGCCCAAGCACAGAGGCCTCTGAAGCCCAGAGAAGGTGTCATTGTACCGTCTGTGCTTGTTGGTCTTGGCTGTGTACTCTGTGCCCCAAGTTCATGTTGTGATTCCTGATTTCAACCTGGTCTTAAAATTGTTTTTTCTTTAGGGCTGGTCCTAGGGCTTGAACTCAGGGCCTGGGCTCTGTCTCCGAGCTTTTCTTGCTCAATGCGAATGCTTTAGTACTTTCGCCACAGCTCCACTTCTGGCTTCTTGGGTGGTTAACTGGTGATAAGAGATATTACAGAGTTTCCCTCTAGGCTGGCTTTGAACTGTGATCTTCTGATCTTAGCTTCCTGAGTGAGGCTAAGTGAATCATCAGAGCCTGGTCCAACCTAGTCCTCTTACAGGAAAGAAACAATCCCTAAGAAGCTCCAGTGGACAGGCAGACAGAGAGACAGGCAGGCAGACAGGCTGATGGCAGGATAGATGGACTGGACATTCTCAGTCCCCACATCTAACCACGAGTGGATTGGCAGAGCCTGGTTTCTGCCTCCTAAGCCTGAACACCCACAGCACACATGCCTACTGGGGGCACACAGGTCTGCAGGATTCCTCCCCCACCCCAATTCCCCTATGTTTCCAGGGCAAGGCAGGGCAGGGCCACCAGGCCAAGCCAAGACTTGTTTACGTGTCTAAAGTTCAGAAGCTGCCTGCCATGGAGCCGGAGTTGCTGGCCATGGCTAGCTGTGTCCCCAGCTGAAAGATAAACTATGATGAGGGGGAGCCGGACACCCCAGGAGTGGGTGGATGAGAACATCACTCCTCTAGATCTCTCTGGTTAAATCCCCTGTCAGCTCTATTGCTGGGACCTACCAGACTCCTTTGGGCTTCTCCTAGGGGCTATCCACCCCTCAATCTCTTCCTTCACCCTCTCCCCTTTCTGCTACACCTATCCATTTATTTGTGGGTGGGGAGAGGATGCTGGTACTTGGGCTTGAACTCAGGCCTTATACCTCTGCTTAGCTTTTTCCACTCAAGGCTGGCATTCTACCCTCTAAGCCATACTTCTACTTGTGGGTGTTTGTTTTTCACTGGTTCATTGGAAATAAGGCTCCTGGGGAATTTTCTGCAGTCCACAGATTTCTACCTACTGAGTAAGCTAGGACTACAGGTATGAGGTACTGGTACCCAATTCCATCTCCTTCCTTCCTTCCTTCCTTCCTTCCTTCCTTCCTTCCTTCCTTCCTTCCTTCTTTCTTTCTTTCTTTCTTTCTTTCTTTTTTTCTTTCTTTCTTTTTTTCTTTCTGTTCTGTGTATGGATCCTGGGACTTGAACTCAGAGCCCAGGTGCTGTCCCTGAGCTTCTTTGCTCAAGCTAGTGCTCTACCACTTGAGCCACAGCTTCACTTCTGGCTCTTTTGGTGAGGCAAGAGTCTCAAGGAATTTTCCGGCCCAGGATAGCTTTGAACCGTGATTCTCAGACCTCAGCTTCCTGAGTAAGGATGATAGGTATGAGCCACCAGTGCCCGGCTTCCATTGTTTGTTTTAGACCCGGACATGTTTGTACTTCACCTTGCCTCAGTTTCCCTATCTGTAAAAAAGGGCAGGGAGCAGTGGACAGGCTCAGGTGTGGCCACGATGTCAGAGGGTGGGTGGGGTGGAAAGGACCCCATGGTGGGAGGAGCCCCTATTTCTAGGGATTGCCATACTCCACATCCCCTTCACCTATCCCCCCAACTGTTTCCCACACTTGGTTCTCCTTTGCACCACTCTTTGCCCATCCTCAGGTAATGGAACCGTGAGTCACCCTGGGGCTTCTAGTGTGGGTGTGGTGGCAGGATTTGTCACTGGAATCTGTTAGAATGCTGGCTTTTCAGTACTGGAACCCGAAGCACAGACAAAGCCCTCTTGGCTGTGTTGGCCTCAAGGGAATTTGCCGTCATTTTTTATCTGTCCCCAGCGGGGCTCTGGATCCTGTTCACCTTCTCTCTCTCTCTCTCTCTCTCTCTCTCTCTCTCTCTCTCTCTCTCTCTCTCTCTCTCTCTCTCTGTCTTTTCCGCTCTTTCTCATCTTGCTATCTAAGCACTGTCCATGGCTTCTTTTGCTCAAGGCTAGCACTCTACTTTTGAGCCACAGCACCACTTCCGGATTTTTTCTATATATGTGGTGCTGAGGAATTGAACACAGGGCTTCATATATACAAGGCAAGCACTCTACCACTAGGATGTATTCCCAGCCCCCATGTTAGTGTTTTTTAGCATCACAGGAAGGTTAACACACACACACACACACACACACACACACACACACACATCCTGTGATCAGAATTTTCAAAACACACATATCAATGGACGTGGTCTCCAGAGGTACATGTGCACACACATGAACCAACACAACACAACCAACACAAGTGTGCACACATTTCCCAATGTATCAGCATAGAAAAGTGTTGGAAACAGTCATGCCAGGTATTTAATTCATGTCACGTTCTCCGACTGGGAAATGACAGCCCTGTCTCATTATCCTCCTTTATAAATTAGAAATCGCAAATCTTGGAGTTGGAGGCGTGGCTCAGTTAGTAGAGGGCCAGCCAAGGATCAGGTATCAAGTCCCAGTCTCAGATCTTAAAAAAAAGAAAAAGAAATTATCACATAGGTTTATGATGAGAATTTACCTAGTTAATGATTGTAAATCATTTGACACATAAAACTCAAATTCTTAGAGCATGATGCAATAGTAAATTTGTAGCTAGCCCCCCCCCACCAAAAAATATATATATTTTCATTGAAATTAAGGCTGATTCCTTTGCCTGTCTTTGCTACCCTCTGGTGGCCATAGTTGAGAATGCACATATTGCAAGGCTTGACTTCTTTGCTTTTAATCTTTTTTTTTTTTTTTTTTTTTTTTTTTTTTTTTGCCAGTACTGGGCCTTGGACTCAGGGCCTGAGCACTGTCCCTGGCTTCCTTTTTGCTCAAGGCTATCACTCTGCCACTTGAGCCACAGCGCCACCTTTGGCCATTTTCTATATATGTGGTGCTGGGCAATCAACCCAGGGCTTCATGTATACAAAGCAAACACTCTTGCCACTAGGCCATGAGTAAAGCTCTACTACTTTCTGTCTTGTTAGTGGTTAGAGATAAGAGTCTCATGGACTTTCCTGAACAGGCTGGCTTTGAACCGCAATCCTCAGATTTCAAGCCTATCTGCAGTGCCCTAGGCTTTCCATGGAACTCTTATCTCCTATTAACCACCAAAAAGGAAAAAAAAAAAAAAAAAAGAACAGACAGAAGTTGAGCTGTGACTCAAGTAGTAGAGCCTGTTAACCTTGTGGAGGGAAAAAAGAAACTGAAACAAAGTATCCATGTGGGGCTGGGGATATGGCCTAGTGGCAAAAGTGCTTCCCCTTATACATGAGGCCCTGGGTTCAATTCCCCAGCACCACATATATAGAAAATGGCCAGAAGTGGCGCTGTGACTCAAGTGGCAGAGTGCTAGCCTTGAGCAAAAAGAAGCCAGGGACAGTGCTCAGGCCCTGAGTCCAAGCCCCAGGACTGTCCAAAACAAAAACAAAAACAAAAAGTATCTATGCTCTGATTTCAAGCCCCTGAGCTTCCACAAGAGAGAGAGAGAGAGAGAGAGAGAGAGAGAGAGAGAGAGAGAGAGAGAGAGAGAGAGAGAGAGCTCTGCCTTCTTACCCGCTCATGCTGCTTGCCCTCCATCTTCTCCTTAAAATATAAGACAAAAAGCAGAGTTTTTATACATTCATCACACATCCAATGGTCAGGTTAATAGGACATTTTTGTTTGTCTGGGTTTTTTTTTCTGTTGTTGTAGGGCTTGAACTCAGGGCCTGAGCACTGTCCCTGGCTTCTTTTTGCTCAAGGCTAGCACTCTACCACTTTGAGCCACAGCACCGGATTTTTCTGTTTATGTGGTGCTGAGGAATCGAACCCAGGGCTTCCTGCATGCTAGGCAAGCACTCTACCACGAGGCCACATTCCCAGCCCTAGGATTAACATTTATATCAACCACTTGATGGTTCAAATTAAAAAGTGTTTACAATTTAAGGGACTAAAATCTGAGTTGTCATAACTCAGCTACTTATTAGCTCTGAGACTTTGGGCACCTTATGTAACCTTAGTGAGCACCTTGGTCACCTGAGGAGTCAGAGTAACAACTCCCTGGTGGGTCAGAGATGGTAGGAATTGCTACCGAGTGGCGCAGCTGTGGGTAACACACGAAGAACATTGTGGCAGTGATGGCTCTGAATGGCTTATTAAATTTGGTCCCTCTGGTGGCCTGATAGTCCCATCCTAACTCATTCTCATGCAGTCAAGATTCCCGTTACATTTTCAGTTACTTCACAGTCACGGGCAAGACTGGCCCAAGGGTGACAAATCAACGTTTGCTTCTGATGCTCGCACCCCACCCCCACCCATCTGAGATCACAGTGCTTCTCGTCTCCAGAGTCCTGCACTCACTTCGGGGGCACAGACGCTGGCATTGGGACGAGATGGAGGTCAGCAGGACCAGGATGTCGCTGGTGTGTGCCTGTTTAATGACCACGTCGCAAAGAGAGCTCCCCTTTCCAAGTGGGAGTTGCCAGTAGCCACTCCTAGCTTCTTTCCTAGGCTGTTCCCTTGATGGGAGGAGCTCAGGGATTGGAGGAGCAGGAGTGAGGACCTCGGGAGAGGGAGGATGGACTTTCCCAGGTCCTCTGCCTGCAGAATTCGCCTCTCCCTCCCTTGTGTCACCGCCGTGCATTCACCGCAGGCCATAGGTTTAAGAAGGACCAGCTCAGGAGTTTTGATTTTACCAAGAACGTGCTCCTTTGTCCTTAAATACAAACCTTAACTTCCACCACAGTGGCATCTTCGCTCTATTTGCCTAAAGATCTTCACATGGCGATCAAGGATTTAAGATTTATAGCATGTGCCTGCAAGTAGATATCCCTATATGGAGACAGTTATTATTTCCAGTCATTTAATATACATTCCATATTTTTGTCCATTTCTTATAGGATCCAGTTCATTATGAATTATAGGATTTGGTTTTATTCTCTTCCCAATTAAGTGTTCTTCTTATGTAAAATTAATAGGGTTATAGGGAAATGTAAATTTATGTAAATGCCATGCAAATGATAAGTCCCTGCACCACCGAGTTCACTATGGAACACAGGAGAGCAGGCAGGATCCTCTGTAGAGAAGCAAACATTAGCGGAACATACAGACTTTATGGCACAATTAATCACATGCAATATTATACCAGTGCTAGGCCAAAGTTCCAGTGAGTAAAGATGAATTATGACGCACGTAGACTTCCAGTCGATCAGCTGTCCTGGAGTTTGTGGGGCATAGAATTATTCCAGTGATGACCTAGGAGTTTGGGAGACAGGGGGTGTTGGGGTGGGGATGCAGAGGGGTGCAGTGTGAGTGGCAGTAGACTGAAAGGTTCTCATGGGAAAACCTCGAAGGCCCTCTATACTCCTGCGTACTCGTGGGTCTTTTCCACAGTCTTTATCATGCATTAGCAATTGCTGATGTTTAGTATTCTGTAATAAATCACCATGCACATGTTCATTGATTCAGTGGAGGTTTAATGATTACTTAATATGCACGAAATGGTACGCTAAGTACAAAAGGAAGGTCTTTGTTTTTATGAAGTTTGTGGATAACTAGAGAAATAAAACAGAGACATAGTTCATTAGAATTCATAGGAAAAGCCAGAATAGGTTCAAGGAGGCTTTGGGGAGGGGGAGGGTTGGATTGGGAGACTGGAAGGTAAATAGACTTTATCACCTTGATACACACAAAGGGTATTGTTAAAACTTTTTAGAAAGAACTCGTTTTTAGACTATATATCAAGCAATAGCCATGAAATTTCTATAGGTTTGACATTTTTTTGAAAGATTGTTTCCTTCCAATATCAAATATGCTCCATTAATTCTTCTTCTATGGTCTCTACATTCCATTTATTAGAGGGATGACTTTGAAAATCTACTCTATGTCTGGCATTAAAAGTTGTAAACATGAAAGTTAGTAAGGTAAAATAATTTCTGATTTTTGGAAGCATCTAAATCCTAGCAGTTCCTACCTGAATGTATGCATACTCACACTTAGACACATGCACATACATCCTATTTCAAGATGATGCAAGAATGCTGATATTTATTTTCTAGTGAATGTTTATTTTCTACTATCCTAAGGAATAGAAGACAAAATCCATCTACTCTTTTGAGTGGCCATAAATTAACTTTTAAATCTAAAACATTTTCCTGATTAGAAATTTCATGAAACTTAGTACTGAAGAGAGGTATCTTATTAAATCCCAAACTGGCTTTTTCACAATTAATGCGGGAAAACCAGGAGAATTCTTAGGAAAAATCAAGCACAGAACTATCAAGCCCATTCTGGCCAGAGTAATTCTCATTCTTTTCAGACAAGAAACAGAACTTCAAAACAAGAAATTGAAGTATATACAATTGTCAGGGGCTCACTATGTTCCAAAGCTATGAAGCAAGTTCTATAGTATCAAGTCAAATATTTAAAATGTCACAAAGGGGTAATAACAGGATTTAATCTTTTAAACAAAAGATATACTAAATGCATAGATTCTGGAGCATGTCATTTGAATCTGCTGAATGAAAGCTAATGAAAACAACAAAAGGAACCAGTTCACTAAGGATGAACTTAGTACCTTGAGGAATCGTTCCTTCATGGAAACTGCAAGGGTTTTGTGGATTTGCTGTTACCAGTAGCAGTGATAAGCTCCTCCCGGGGGTTCAGCCGTTCCTCTAGGAACACAGGCATCTTCATTTATGGCCATGAGGTGTTTGTTGTTGTCTGTTTTCTGTCCAGTGCTTAGAGACCTGGCTGAGTACTAGAGTCTTCGATGGAAATATCTGTGAGGGTTTCTCCCATTCTCTTTCCACACACACACGGCCAGTCAAGGGTCTCTGCACACTGCAGGACTCAGACCCAGTGTCCTTTGTCATCAGTTTGAACACACGTCCCCCCAGACACCTCTGACACTGCGCTCTCTCCTTGCTCAGTGCGGAGCCTTTACCTCCGGTATCCACTCAAGTTATCTCGCTGGAGCTGAGCAACGAACTTAGACCACGTAACAAGACCGAGTACTGACTAAGTTCTTCACATTCCCACATCTCCTGTGAGCCTGGGCCTGGCTGGGTAGCTCTAACGCCCAGCTTGGGATGAGGCTTTGACGTGGCTGCTCTTTGGATATTGTTGGGTGTGGTCACCCAGATGACAAATATTCTTTTTAGGTGGATTCACGGGGGCGCTGACTGTGAGACTGGGATTGAAGTAGCATCACTTCTGGGTGATTGACTGCTTTAGTCTTGTGGCACCTTAATTGTCAGGTTTTAGCTTTATTTTAGCTGCTAGGGCTCTTGAACTCCATCTGCCCAAATTCTATAGTAAACGTGTGTCTCTACCAGATTAAGATTACCTGCCAGTCCTTCTACCGTCTTACATTTTCAAACTCCTAATTCTGTCTTTAATTTTATCCTCTTTTGTTAAGAACTTTTAGCATATTCTACCCTTACGTACAACATTTAAATTTGCATTGTGCATTTTATCGTCACTTTCTCCCTGTTTTCTTCCCTCCCCATTCTGAACAGTTTGTAAACTATCACTCCTTTATCTGTTTAGCTTTCCCTAAGTCGGAACAAGTGTTGACCAAATAAAAAGTCTTGAATACACTAGGAAAAGATAAGTTCATGTAGCATGCCTCCGTGTGGGTGTGCATTAGTTGTCCTTTTTTTTTTTTAAGTGAGTGACAGCAGTCACGTGTATAAAGAAGGTAAAAGAGGAATTTCGTGAGGAACAAACGCGGACTGGCCCTTGGGGATGCCGAGGTGCCAGCAGGAGCTGGAGAGCTGCCAGTTGCTTCAACTACCCTCTTGAAAGAGGGGCCGGGGGTGGCGAGTCCGGGCCACGTGCGATTATCCAAATCCATGTCCGTGCTTTACAAATGGGCCGGAACGCGAAGACCTTGACGCTGCTCTTGTGGTACGGAAGCTAAAGTGGAATATTAAATATTCTAAGAGTAGGTCAGCCTTCACCCACGCATTTCCTTGTGGTCCAGCCCTGAGATGGTAGGGGGCAGAGGAGCCGGCAAGGGCGCGGCCGCCTCCTGGCCGTCCACGCGTGGTCTTCTGTGAAGGCTGACCTTCTGTGTTCACAGGTGAGGCTTCCTCTAAACCTACACCCGGCAAACGCCGGAGCGAGAGCTAGAAACGTCCATGCCGAATTCCCAGTCCACGCGGATGGGCAGGGCCTACAGGAATCATTCAGGACACACGGTCCCCACGCCTGGAGCACGCAGGGCAGGAGCAAAGCGGGGGAGCAGGGGCCCAGCGCCGTCCCACGCCAGCACCCGCCACACAGTTGCCCCTGCGTGCAGACAGTGCCGCCCCCGTCCCTGCCACCCGCGGGGGGGGGGGGGCACTGGCTCTAACACCCCGTCCTCCCCACAGTGGTTGAATGTTCCACCTAGATTCGTGGCGGCTGTAACATTTCTCTGCCGCCACTTCCAACAGGGCAGTGCCGGGGCTCTTCCAGGAACACGGGGATTGTCTGCCACTCTCTCTCAGGGCAAGAGCCCAAAGTCGTGGCTGAGATCCATCTTTTGACTAGAACAGCAATGAACAAGGCCCAAACACCCTCTATTGAAGTGGATCGACCCCCCAGCAGCCCATCCCCAGGCCAGCTGGCACTGTCAGGTTCCAGAGAAAAACCCAGCTCTACTCGGTCATTTCAGCTGCCAGTTTCTCCAAGGACTCAGGAAAGCACCAGCTGTCCAGTGGGAAGGTTCTAGAAATCAGCTAACCCTGAGCACATGCTGGAAAGTCTTTGCGATGTCTGCCATGGCAGAAGAGCAGGGTGAAATAACACACTTTCCCGGGCAGCTGGGAAGTCTGAGCCGGCTGGATGACGCTTGCGGTCCTGCGCGTCTGACACGTGGCGCAGACGTGTGGCCTAAGCGCAGGGCCAGGTCCACAAGGCGCAGCGGCTCGCTGGTCACTGTGGAGACAGACGGACGGCGGGCCTCATGCAGGTCGGGAAGAGTCTAACTTTCCTTGTGGTACGAAAGGGAAGAATCACCAGGCCACTGTCTCCTCCGACGCCCCAGGTCCGTCCACACCCCCCCCCCGTCCTCTTGAAGCCGCTTCCCCCGCTCCAGGCTCCTCGCTTCCCCTGCGGCGGCGCCCAGCCCGGGGAGACTGAGCTGACGCCCGCTCGCGCGCACGCCCGCTCTGCACGGCCGGAGCCGGGCATGCGAGGCCAGGAAAAAAATAATAAGTAAAGGTTGTTTTTTTTTTTTTAAACCAAGGTGAAAAAACCGGAACTGGTGACATTCAAATGTAAAAGAGCAAAATGGCTTTGGTGGGTTTCTATGTAATTACTTAGGTAAAGCAGGGTGAAGAAAGAGAGTCGTTCTTCCCGTCCCAGGAGGAGAGGGCCGGGTCCTTGGAGGGGTTTGAATTACCACCACGATTCGTTTCCTCCAGGGGACACTCTCCTGAGAACCTGCAGTGCCTGGGAGGGGAGGGGAGGTACCTGTGTGTGCACAGGTGTGCCAGGCGTGTGTGTGTGTAAGAGAGAGAGAGAGAAGAAGGAGGAGGAAGAGGATTAGGAGGAGGAGGAAGGTGAGGAGGAGGAGCCGCTTACTCCGGAGTCCCAGCCTGTCCTAGCGGGGCTGCGCCCCCCCCCCCCCCCTGCCCGCCCAGCCCCTGCTGCAGGGGCAGCTCTGACACCGGGCACAGCAGGGCGGGGCGCCACACAGCGCTCTGACACCATGGCTGTCACTCAAGGCATCATTAGTGACAAAGGGAGGCTGCCAGCTTGTTGTGTTGTCACCACACTGCCACCGAGGGGTGTAGAATGCCACCGAGGGGCACATGATCTCGGCAGCGGCGTGCGCCCGGCGAGGGACCGAGTGCCCTCACCGACAGCCGCATTCACAGTCCAGCAACCAGCAACACTCATTCCCAGCGCCCACCTGGCGTGGACCCCCAGGGAGCTCTGCAGAGATCACGGACCTGGACACCAAGTTGCAGGGGCCCAGAGAAAGCCGCGACCGCCTTGTGTGCAGGGCACCGAGCCCCAAATACACCGCAGGGACACCGGTGATCCCTTTTACTTTAGAAGCAGTAAGCTATTAACAACTTGCAGTGAACTGAAAGCTTTAACAACATAGGCTAATAAAAGCTAGACGGACACTGTCTATATCAGAAGAGCAGCACGGCCTTCGTCTGGGATTTAGCGTATAATCATGAACTAATGTTCACATCTTGGGTTTTAGCCGTGCAGGTGCAGATAACAGACGGGGAGCACCGAGTGAGTGAAGGGAGGCGGGAGTCCTCTGCCCGCCACCCTGAGGGCTTTCTGCTCTTCTTTGGTTGTTTTCCCAACGCCGGGTTGTGTATTCACGGAAGGACGGCAAGGCCAGCTAGGAAGTGTGTTCCACCGCCCAGCTGCTCCACAGGGCCTCTTCCCGCCCACGGGGAATGGGGAGGGGGGGAAGGAGCCGGCGCCCCGCAAATCCCTACTGGGGAGAAGGAGCCTTCAGTCTTCTGGTGAGGAAATCACGTGGGACAATTCCTGTCTGCTCCCTCTTCAAATGCCCTGTCTCCTCACCACTCAGCAGAGGGGCAGGATGGCTGCTAAGATGGGCAGATAGGCCAGGGCGGGGCAGCCTGTGGGGTCGCACTCTGGCACACCGCCCCCCCCACCCCGTGGAGACCTGTGTGGGGTGCCCCATGCTGCAGTGGAGAGAACAGGTGTATTTTTAGGGGAAGGGCAGCAAAGAACTATTAGAAAGTCCATATGGCCTAGATATATGTCACAGTTTCAGTTTCACTTAAAAACACAGTTAATATTTTTATCTCCATCTGTTTCATTTCTATATTTACTTTTCCTTTGATTATAAACTTGAAAGTGAGCTCTGCTTCGCTGGGAAGAGCTTGGTCTCGGGGCAGAGATGATAAAGATGGTTAACCTACTTTCGTCAACTCTGATTTCCTCAACCCACCCCGATCTGTCGCCATCGGGACGAATTTTAAAGTCTGCACTGCAGGTGTTTTTACTCAGGCTGCAGAAACAGGGGAAGATGTCATGATATTTCTCTTCTTCATTACAATAACTCATGGATAAGACAAGCTGTGTACACTCCGGGCTGACACGACGCATGTCACGGGAAGTTGGAACCTGGGTGGAGAGGATGTTCTATCCGCTTCTTAATTTCTGTCATGAGAATACTTAATTCTACGCACTTAGCAATTTTCAAGTCCATGGTGTGCTGCTATGAGCCACCACAGGTGCACATTATTATTATTACTATTCCTGTCTAACTGGAATTCCACCTTTGTGTGTCTTTTATGCGACACCTCCCGCGTCGTCCGGGCCCTCACCGAGCGGCTCCCGGGGCTCCCGGGGCTCCCGGGGCTCTGCCTCCTCCTCTAGGAATCAGGCTTCCACAGGCGCCCGACGCCGTTCAGGTTACACCGTGCTTCCCTGTGCCTTGCTCTCTTTACCTCACGGGGTCCTCCTCGACACGCCTGCGTCCACACGTGCCAACGTGACTGTCGTCTGTCACACCGGTGCGAGTCGGGACGAGGTTGTCCCAGCAGCTTGATTTGCACTTCCCCGATGAGCGGTGAAGTTGAGCGTTTTCTCTGATTTCCCTGTCTGCCATTTGTATGTCTTTGCTTGAGAAATGCACATGCAGGACCTGGGCGGGTCTGTACCGATTCCTTTGCATAGGTATTTTGTCCATTAGCATATTTGCTTTTCAGTTATTGGCTGGAATTCTTTACATTGCTAGAACTGATTCCTGGTAAGATGTATTCCATCCAGATATTTTATCCCAATTCGTACACTGTCCCCCATGATCGGGCTTCGGGTATGACTGAGACAGTGTCATTTCATTTGTACTCTTTCCGTCCCTGACAGACAGTCTCCTAGTTGCAAGTGGGTTTGTCAATCAACAATACATGTTAATTGATGTCACGCTTTTCTTAATTGGATTTTATAATATAGATGGACAGACAGAAAGCCAGACAGATACATAGATTATGGATAGATGATAGATGTGTAGACTCATAAAAAAATACAGAGATACTAAAGATTGGTATAATTTGAAATCCTCCAGCCTTATATATGTATTTTTGAAGGCTTTAGCTGCTATTTGCTTCTTTTTTTCTATTTAATGATGCCAGAAATGACTAAACATTTGAGTTCAATGGAACAAAAGTGATGTATTGAACAAGAAGCTGTTCATACAGAAAGAATTTCATGCACACTCGAGGACCAGCCAGAATGCTGTGATCTACGAGGGCATCTGCACTGATTGATTTCTCAGTCTTAGCTTTTCGTGCATTTGTGGTTCAGGTGATGTGAAACAAGGTGCAAGGAACACTTTCTCACCTGAATGCATGACTAGTCACTAAGCAGGTCCATTTGTTAAGGTAGAAGTCACCTGGATTATGGAAAGACTTCTTTTTAATTCATGAAATTCACCAAGAATTTTTAAAGGATCATCCCTTACTTTTGCTCCTCTTATTTGATTTAGGACTCACAGGGACCCTCGAGGACACCAGCTCGTGGGAGTGGCTGGTACGCCACAGGGGTCTGGAGGGGCCGGCCTTCCCCCAGCAGGATCCACATGAACACGTGTTATGCACGACTGAAGCACACAGCTACACAGCCGAGGGTCCACGCACAAAGCCCACCACTCCCTCCTCTGCCCACCAGCCCCACCCATACCACGCCCACGAGACAGCCAGTGTTCAAGGGAAGCATAGACCCAGATGCCCCTCAGTAGATGAATGCATAAGAAAATGCGGTGTACAGACAATGGAATTCTATATTTCCATCAGAAAGAATGGCATCGCTCCATTCATAAGGAAAGGGAAAGACTTAGAAAAATTATACTAAGCAAAGCAAGCCAGACCCAAAGAAACCCAGGCTGCATGGTTTCCCTTGTTTGTAATAACTAGACTATGTCTATGATAGTCTTAGCAGAGGATGATAGTATTTCAACAGCTAGGTGCATAGGACCATATAGAATGAAGTCCAAGAAATGGAAACAAGAGGCTTTTGTAATGTACTCTTTTCAGCTATTTCTTTTTTCTCCTTTGGTTTATTCCCTGTTGTCACTAGTTTTTATTTCTGTGCCCTTTGTCTTGTATATAAGTATATCTGATTTGCAGAAGGGAAGGGGAATCACAGAAACGGTGAGACAAAAGTGATAGTGTAACAATGATAATGCAACTCACTAGACACTGTGTTGGAGATGAACTGTACAACTTAGGGGAAGGTGAGTGGGGGTGGAGAACATGAGGGAGGGTAGCACTGTTCAAGAAGAAATGCACTCATTAACTTACTTAGGTAACTGTAACCCCTCTGTACCTCACCTTGACAGAAACAATAAACAGTGAGGATAACGAGCCTTGTCAGGTACTTTGTTTCTGGAATATGCCATCTCCTGCTCCCCTAGGGACCTGCTTCTCTGTGACCATCTCTCTGCAAACCCCACTCCCGCCCTCCACAGTATCTGGCTTCAGATCCTCCAGGGTTTGAGTCTGACCCTAACGCAGAAACCTGGCTAGGAGTTGCTTTGAAGACCAGCCAGGTTTAGCCTTGTGAAAGCCCCATCCCAGTGCAAGCCCCCGGGCTGGCTGGAGAACTTCTTGAAATGGAGAGAGGATGGGAAGATGGACGGTCGGACACGCTGCTGTATCCAGGGGGACGTTTTCTTCCACCCAGCGCTGTTCCAGGAGGGGCCACGGGTGTGCGTTTCTTTAGCGCCTGCAGTTGATCTCATCTTCCCTCCATCCTGGCGATACTGGCGAGTTTAGTAAGTGGCTTAATTTTGCTGATATCCAAAAAGAAATGCCTTCGGGTATGGCCTTTGCGCATGGCCTCTCGCCCCCTGTGTTTGCCCCTCAGCAATGCGACATGTGGGGCATCACAATTCCATGTCGTCAGTTTAGTAAGTGTTACGTATAAAGGAGTTGTGTCCAACCCAAGTCACACGTTGTTTGTGCATGGCACTCCAGTGTCTCCTTTACGCACACCTCCCCACGCCGCTCGCCCCAGCACCGCTCAGTGTTCTGTCTCGGGGAGCATGGGGGACACGCCCTCTTCCTCGTCTCCACATCACCGTCCCCCCCTTCTTTTCCAGATCCTTCGGGTTGAGGGAAGATCTGCTGTGGTCGTGGGGATTCCGCCCTGTGCGGCTGGCCCTGGCTCACGCGGATGGCGTCCGCCTCCAGGTCAAGCGTTGGCACGCCGGCGCCCAGGCCTCCAGGTCAAGCGTTGGCACGCCGGCGCCCAGGCCTCCAGGTCAAGCGTTGGCACGCCGGCGCTCAGGACGGCACGAGCGAGTCTCTGCTGCTCCTGTCAGCGCTGCCCTGGCTCAAGTGGTAGAGCGCTAGCTTTGAGCTCAAGAGCTCGGGGACAGCGCCCAGACCCAGGGTTCAAGCCCCACCACTGACAAACCACACTGAAAGGAAGCAAGTTGTGGGAACTGAGAAATGTGATAGGTACAAGGGGAATTCGATGTCGTTTTGTCAAAATCCAAGAAGCAGATCCATTGGGAGAGCCAAGTTATAGTCACACAAGGCCGCCGGAGTGCCACGGCTTGACCCCGAAGTGCGGGAGCGATGGGAGGAGGGACGCAACTCTACCTCAGTCCTCAGCCAGACATCCTGCAGCCATGTCCAAGCACTTTTTGTCAGTGCTTTTTGTATTGTGCTTTTTCCATAAGAAACTTTCATGAATGTCGTTTACCTAGGGCTGGAGCACGCGCAGGAACCAGCAGTGAACGCGACCCACGCGTGACGATGATGCAGTCACGGCAGAAGCGGCCTCCGCCACTGGCTGTGTTGCTGTCCGCGGAACTGAGAGCCCAGGAGCGGAACCCGGTACCTCGTGGCTCTCTGTGTAAAATACGGTCTGGTTACGATGACGTAGATTCTATTTGGTGGGATCTTCAGCGCTAGCAGTAACCAGAGGGAAAATTTAGCAATAGGATAAAAATGCAAATGTGACGGAATTAGGGTTGTGAGGATAAATATACATCTTGCAGGAAGTCAGCGATAGAAAAGAAAAATGGAGCCAGGTGCCAGTGGCTCAAGTTTGTAATCCTAGCGAATCAGGATCTGAGGAACATGGTTCAAAGCTGGCCAGGGCAGGAAAGGCCACGAGACTCTTATTTCCAATTAACCAGCAAAACTCAGAAGTGGAGCTGTGACTCAAAGTGGTAGAGTGGAAAAGCTCAAGGACCGTGCCCAGGCCTGAGATCAATCCCCAAACAAAAACAACAACAACAACAACAACAGCAAAAAGACAAAAGTTAAAAAAAAAGAAAGAAAGAAAGCAATGAAAAGAAGAAAAATGGTCCGAGAAAGAGTGGCTTCCAAAATCTCCCCCATGGACTGTTCCATACGGTGGAGATGGATGCAACAGGTCCACGGGAGGTACAGTACTTATCCTTTAATAAGAGGTATATTTAGGTATAACTCAATCACTGGTGTGTGTGTGTGTGTGTGTGTGTGTGTGCTTGTGGGTGGGTGTGCACCAGTTCTGGAGCTTGAACTCAGGGCCTGAGTGCCATCCCTGAACTTCTTTTGCTCAAGGCAGGCACTCTACCACTTGAGCTGCAGCACCACTTCCAGCTTTTTCCGAGTAGTTTATTGGAGATAAGAATCTCACAGACTTTCCTGTCCAGGCTGGCTTCAAACTTCAAACCATAGATCTCAGTCTCCTGTGTAGCTAGGATGACAGGTGTGAGCTATTAGCACCTAGCCAGTATGTTTAACACCTTAACCAGTATAGGCAAATGGAATGTACAGGAAAAGAGATCCTAGTGCTCATGAACACTGCTAACTGACTGCAGGAGTGTCAGAAGTTGAATCCAAATTGTTTTTTTAATCAAAATTATCTACATTGAGAGCACATTAATATCCTATTCATGGGGAACCACAGATTAATTTAGTCAATGATGAAGATTTGTAAGCATTTGCTTATTGGAATATTTAGGACAGAACATAGACACAGGTACTGTGCATGAGGTTGAGGAATCTATGTTCTAATTCTGCATCATCTTGGAGATGTGTCAGTACTGGTTAAATGTATAGAAATACTTATATATAATCACTGTGCTGGTAATACCAGCTAATGTAGAAAGCATATATTTAAACAAATTTTAGGAATTTAAGACTTGTAAATCACTGTATCCTCAATATTTCATTGACATAGTAGCTACTTTATTTTCTGAAAATCTCTTCCCCCGCCCCCCCCCCCACCACAGCTGTGGTGCCTGTAGTTCCAGCCACAGGAGGAAAAGGGAAGAGAGTGGAGCTTGAGAAAATCCCAAAGGAACTTCTCACCCAAAGTCCACATGAACAGTGTTACTAATGGTGCTCTATCTACCCAATCATTCCTAAAATGGGAAATAGAAGAAAGGAATATACTGACTTCCTTCATAGAGCTCCCTAAATATCTTTTCTAATTATGTAGCACTTGGGTTTGCTTTTATGGCATATTCTTACATAGACATGTATTCTTTAAGCCATCATATATTTTTGCTTCTCAGCTAATCTCTTTTGTGATACATAGAGTTCTGATGCATGAGTATTTTGTTGTCAAAGGTATAAACTTTGCAAATCCTCTGTTCAGCTGACTTGTCTCCAGATGTGTGGGTGTATAAACACAAACACAAGCATACATACATACATGCATACATGCATACATACATACATACATACATACATACATACATACATAATACACACCTGCTGTGTGATGGTAGGGTCCAAAGGGCTGAGTCATTGCATGCACGAGATGGAACTTACCAAAACTTGTGGCTATAGTGTGTGACCCTCCAGATGTGGTTACACTAACAGGTCCAGGTGTTCCTGAAGACCATCCAGGTGTGGTTCCACTGAGAACTATAGGCCTTGTTCCTGATGACCCTCCAGGTGCAGTTCCACTGACAGGTCCAGGTGTTCCTGATGAGCCTCCAGGTGTGGTTCCACTGGCAGCTCCAGGTATTCTTGATGACCCTCCAGGTGTGGTACCACTGACAGCTCTAGGACTTGTTCCTGATGACCCTCCAGGTGTGGTTCCACTGACATCTCTAGGGCTTGTTCCGGATGACTTTCCAAGTGTGGTTCCACTGACAGCTCTAGGTGTTCCTGATGACCCTCCAGGTGTGGTTCTAACAACAGATCCAAGTGTTCCTGATGGTCCTTCAGATGTGGTTCCACCAAGAGCTCCAGGTGTTCCTGATGACCCCCCAGGTGTGGTTCCACTGACAGCTCCAGGTGTTCCTGATGCCTCACCAGATGTGGTTCCACTGACAGTTCCAGGGCTTGTTCCTAATGGCCCCTCAGCTCCAGGTGTTCCTGATGACCCTCCAGGTGTGGTTCCACTGACAGCTCCAGGTGTTCCTGATGACCCTCCAGGTGTGGTTCCACTGACAGCTCCAGGTGTTCCTGATGACCCTCCAGGTGTGGTTCCACTGACAGTTCCAGGGCTAGTTTCTGATGACCCTCCAGGTGTGGTTCTACTGGAAGCTCTAGGGCTTGTTCCTGATGACCCTTCAGGTGTGGTTCCACTCACAGCTCCAGGGCTTGTTCTGATGACCCTCCAGGTGTGGTTCCACTGATAGCTCCAGGGTGTGTTCCAGATGACCTTCCAAGTGTGGTTCCACTGACAGCTTCATGTGTTCCTGATGACCCTCCAAGTGTAGTTCCACTGACAGCTCCAGGTGTTCCTGATGACCCCCCAGGTGTTGTTCCACTGACTGCTCTAGGCGTTTCTGATGATTCTCCAGGTGTGGTTCTACTGGAAGCTCTAGTGCTTGTTCCTGATGACCCTCCAAGTGTGGCTCCACTGATAGCTCCAGTTGTTCCTGATGACCCACCAGGTGTGGTTCCACTGACAGTTCCAGGGCTTGTTCCTGATGACCCTCCAGGTGTGGTTCCACTGACAGCTCCAGGGCTTGTTCCTGATGGCCCCCAGGTGAATTTAAGTTCCTTCCCAAGAGAAATAGAGTAAGATGATGACATTGCTGGTGCAGAGACCAGACCATGAGCCATGATTCAGGAAATGGATGGTAGAGATTTAGTGGAATATGTTTAATACCTTAACAATGGCAGAAGCAAAGAACAATGACAGATGCAAAGAACAAGACAGGTAAGCAGTCACTAAAACTGTTCACATACTGCATGAGTGTCAGGGCTGAAGACAAACTGTTTTCAATCGAGATGGCTGATAATTAAAGAATACTGATACTCTAATCATGAATCACAGGAGGTAAGCTTAAGCCAAGGATACACAAGGACAAGTATTTATTTCATTGGCTTTTGTGGACTCTGGGCTCTTGCACACTGACAGCAGAACTTAGAGATAGATATTGCCCACAAAGCATAGGAAGTTGAATTCTAACCCTGCATCATCTGGCTTGGAGATGTTGTATTATTACTAAATGAATTGAAATAATTAGACATCTTTTCTCTAGTGGCAAGTCATAACTACATTATAGAGCACACAACTGAGAATATTAAAAAAATTTGTGTACCCGAAAAAAAAAAAAAAAGAAAGCAAGCAATGAAAAGAAGAAAAATGGTCCGAGAAAGAGTGGCTTCCAAAATCTCCCCCATGGACTGTTCCATACGGTGGAGATGGATGCAAGAGGTCCAAGGGAGGTACAGTACTTGTGAATGTTATTTAACATAATTCATAAATTAATTAAACCTATATACGATCTAAAG
Organism: Perognathus longimembris pacificus; assembly: GCF_023159225.1. Lineage (NCBI taxonomy): Eukaryota > Metazoa > Chordata > Mammalia > Rodentia > Heteromyidae > Perognathus > Perognathus longimembris. The sequence continues at coordinate 149,078 of NW_025961116.1, forward strand.
TTAAAATTTAATAACAGCTGAACACGGGAGAGGAGAGACTTTAGGAGAAAGGCCAGAAAATGGATCAATGAATTTGACTCCGATGGTAGGAAGCCAATATGTTCTAAAGACAGAAAAGCATAGTAGTTCAGAACATATTTGGGATTAGTCTTCTTAACACTGATAGGAGAGAAAAAGGAGAGAGGGAGCAAGAGAGGAGAATTATCTAATGGATGAATAACATTGTCTGAAGATGATCCTACCAATTTAATAGCCACATTTTACAAATTTTTGAGTGGAGAGGGATAGTGACTAAGGATTTCATCATAGTAACTTCCTCAGAATGTATTGTTCTCCCTAATTAACGGGTAGGACTTACATACTTTGATTTTAAAGACTTCAAAAGAGTCATTCTGGGATTCTGAGTTCAACCCATGGAGATGTTTTACAATAAGCCAACATGACACCAGCATGTTAAGTGATGCCCCTAGGTTCAGCCCTTCTGGATATGGGCACTGCCTCAGTTTCTCCTCATATGAACAGTCCATCCTAAGGGCAGACTCCAGTAGATTCCACTGTAGACGTGGAGCTATTATTTATGGCACAGAAGTTAATTAGAAGATCATCTTGGAAGATAATAGCATGGAAATGTCCAGCACATTTTACAAATAAATAAGAAAATAATCTTTTCCCCTGGGTACCTGAGTGTTAATGAGGTTTGTATACTCATCATCTTCTTTCAAAGTCTGCAAAGAACTAATATATTGCTTTGGAGATAGCTAGAGTATTGCAAAGGTGTGGCCAATTTGACTTTTGGCACACACTTGTAATTCTAAAGGATTGAATAAATGCATTCATAGATTTTAAACCAGTCAAATCAGAAAGACAGGTCCTGTATTAATTTCCCAGAAAACATTATTATACAGCCCCAATTTCTGACTTCTCATTAATTAATGGAGCTACAAAATCTGGAGCTCACCCTGCAATATATTAGTCACCCCATCTTATGTGGAGAAAACAGACTGGACTCTGGTCTCTGGACTGAAAATCAAACCACGATCATGGTTGATTTCACCATATTCATCTTAAAACACATAGATGTTGTCACCATAAGTTTTATTAAACACACAGGTGCTGTCATTCTAAGTCAGTTAATAAAATGTGTGCTGGTTGACCAGATGTCATAGTAAAGTGGATCCTCCAGGAAAAACAACAAGAAGGTGAGAGTGAATGAATGTCAAGATAAACAACTTGGGGAGGTTAAGAACTACTCAAAGTAGAAACATTTCAAGCAGGAGCCAAGAGCTACCTGAATGGGGGAGGAAGGAAGGGAGGGAAGGAGGGAGGGAAGGAGGGAGGGAAGGAGGGAGGGAAGGAGGGAGGGAGGGAGAGGGAGGGAAGGAAGGAAGGAAGGAAGGAAGGAAGGAAGGAAGGAAGGAAGGAAGGAAGGAAGGAAGGAAGGAAATGTAGGCTGGGTAGACGGACAAGCAAAGAGCCTTGGAGGCTCGCAGTGCACACCACGGCCCCAGGCAGGCGCAATGCCTGTGGGTTCTGAGCAGCTTCAGTCCCAAGTCTGTGTGACAGGTGGCAAGGCTTCTCCAAAGACGGCTGACAGCTGATGTTCGGGGCTTGGAGGACCCGTCTATTTCCAGAGAGGTGAAATATCATCAGTTTCTTTTGCAACAGTGCCCAGTACAATGGATGAGGTGCTTGGAACTGTGGTGTAAAGTGCTGAAGGCCAGATAAATTCCCAAACACTTTAACAAAATGGATGGCAGGAATGCAACGTCCAGGCCACGGGATAGGGAGGAGGAGGAGGGGGAGGGGGAGGGGGAGGGGGAGGGGGAGGAGGAGGGGGAGGAGGGGGAGGGGGAGGAGGAGGAGGAGGAGGAGGAGGAGGAGGAGGAGGAGGAGGAGGAGGAGGAGGAGGAGGAGGAGGAGGAGGAAGAGGAGGAGGAAGGGAGAGGAGGAAGGACAGACGGGGCTGTGGTCAAACTACTTTGTGTACACGTATGGGAATCTACCGGCGAGGCCAGCGGAGACCGACATAGCAGGAAGCGGGGGTGGAGGGGAAGACCCTGGCCGGGCTCATTCGCGTCTCATACCGATGTCAAAATGAAAGCCGAGTGTACAACTCATGCTGAGAGAGATCTGAAAACAAGAGAGGAAACAAACAACAAGTGCCGGCAAGGATGCCGGGAGGGGGGGAGTGGAGGGCGGAGGAGGCGTCCTATGCCTTAGGCGGGCCATGAGCTGGTGCGCCCCCCTCCCAGACAGTCCCAGGGTTCCAAGCAGGTGGCATGTGTCTGTGTGCCTGCCTTTGTATTTAGACTTGCACAACGATTGCCACTGTGAATTTAGTGTCATTTTGATTTGTATTTCCCTTACCTCTTCACGCATTGATCAGCCATTTGTATTTCTTCTTCTGAGAACATGTAGTAGTTGGCTTATTTTCCCCATTGCTATTTTTTAGCTCTCTTTATATTCTTGCGACTATCAAACCATGAAGTTTTCGCCCATTATTGTTTTAGATGTCCCTTTTTGTAGAGCAAACTTAGCCCTTTCTCAGTAGAACTAAACCAAATTAGAGCTTTCTTAAGATTTATTTTCAATTTATTCTTAAGCTGATATATAAAAACATTAAGTACATGTTCATGACATAGCAATGTAATAGTTGATACAGATATACATTGTGTACTGTTGCAGTCAAATAAAACATTTATGTTTAGGTTTCTTAATGTGAATTTTCTCAAGTTCTCCATTTGAATTATCTCTGCCCCAGTAAAAAGAGGCCATTACTAGCATTTCAATTTAAACCTTCAAGATGACTTTTCAGTAAAGAGAAAAAAAATCGACTCTGCGGTGCCTGACAGGAGTAGAGTCCTTAGTAGCAAGGTCAAGTAGCAGGAGTAGCAGCAGGAACAAATTAGAGCTTTATAATGGATTTTTCACCCAAAAAGTGGTGAAAGTTGAAGTTATGTAAAATTGCATTTTATATTAAATACACACTGATTCTGATGCAAAGAGAACGTGGGAAACAGGAGAACTGGGTTCAAGAAGCCGCTGGTGTTTCTGCGGCTTCGCGTGCCTGTGTCTGAAGCGCTCTCCTATCCTAAGATGAAGATAAACCTGGCTTCGCAGAGGTCACTGCGGGAGCGCCATGACTTTCACAGAGGCAACGGAGACGGCGCTTAGCCGTGGACGTGACACAGCACAGCACAGCACGGGGGGCTGTTACACGACAGAAGAGGCCCTGGCGGAGGGCTCTTCACTTGGGAATTCCTGAGTCCCCGTGACCTGGCATCTTCCTGCACCTCCCATGGGGTGAGCTTGCCACGCTGGAAAGGCCCTGAGTCAGGCAAAACCCCTGTGTGGACGCGGGTTTGGCTACAGATGGATGGAGACGCAGGTCTACGGGCAGCATCCTCGGCCCAGACAGCCAGGGAGGATCCGGGGCTCGGCCCAGCCAGTGGAGAGCGGCGTCCGTTCCCTCATGCTCCGTACGTGCCACGCCCTGGCTGGTCTCCTGTGATGTCTACCGAGAGAACACGCCTCGTCTGCGGCTCTGCCGGTGGAGCAGCACATTCCAGGCCCAGACACACTGCGGGGGGGGCGGGGGGAGACATGACCCTCAGTCTCCCTCCCTCCCGAGGCGGCCTACCAGCCCCTCCCAGAACACCACCAAGGGCTGCCTTCATTGCATCCTTGGTCCTCTACTCCCCTACAGCCGGGCTCCTCCCAGCCACGGAATCACAGCCTTGAAGAAGGTTCTCCTTGGCGTTGTTGTGTTTAAAAAAAAAAAAATCTGACCTCCATGAGCACCTGGACCCCAGGACACTCGGCCTCCGCAGGCACCGGCTGGTGCCCGTGGCAACCGCAGGCCAAAGGCCTGGCTCAGCCCAGGAAGAGTGGGGTTGTGGTCTCAGCAGGAAAGGTCTTAGTAATCACCACTGGAAGGGATGTCAAGCACCAGGTATTTTTAGCCTTATGTTAAAGTTGGAGGAGGCGCGTGTGTCTGTGAGCAAGAAGGAAGCGGGTAGAGAAGTAGGGAGACAGACAGACAGACAGCAACAGGGGGAGAGAGACCAAGGAACAGATACACAGGGCAAAAGGGCATCTGTCTGTCTGGATATCGGTTCAATACCTCTGTGAAGATGTTAATACTTGTCAAGGTGGAAAAAAATCAGGAAAACCTTTTACTCCCTGACTCAAGCTATCTTGTACTGGAGGACAAAGTGGACCTTTCACAACCAGATAAACAACTGGCAGACTTGCTGATTTTTTTTTTTTAATTTGGATAAAGCGTGAGCACTTTTTCTTGTTTCGCCCACAAAATAATAGATTTAAAGAAGGAATGAAGTGTAATCCTAGCTACTCAAGTAGCTGAGGACTGAGGATCGTGGTTTGAAGCTAATCTGGGCAAGATAGTACGTGAGACTCTGATCTACAATTAACCAGAAAAAAGCTGAAAGCGGAGCTGCAGCTCGAGTGGTAGAGAGCCAGCCTTTGAGCGAAAGGCCAAGGGACAGTGCCCAGGTCCTGAGTGCAAGCCACAGCAGTGGCACAGGAAAGAAGAGAGAAGGGAAGAGAGGGGAGGGGAGGGGAGGGGAGGGGAGGGGAGGGGAGGGGAGGGGAGGGGAGGGGAGGGGAGGGGAGGGGAGGGGAGGGGAGGAGACGGGAGGAGAGAGGAGGGGAGGGGAAAGGAGGGAAGGAACGAAGGGAGGATTACATTTCTTAGAAAGGTTACGATTGTGTGCCTTTGAACAGGGGAAGGTTCAGAACTATTTTGAACACAACCTACTCGTTAGGTGCTTCCATGGGATGAAGCCCCTGAATTGGAGCCGCTGCCCCATAGCCAACACCCCGGTTGCCTTTTCCTGTAGTCACGCGTGGGTGCCCGGCTGACCACGAGTCCCTTTCTGTCGGTACACTGATGCTGCTCCTTCAAGATGGGCCAACTTTTCCCACTGTGTGCTCTAATTGAAGCGGGTCTTTAAAGAACGTTGGCAAGTTTCCTTGTACATTTGTTTACTGGAACACGACTCTCGCAGCACTAGTGGATCACATCTGTGGTCCTAGCTACTTGGGAGACTGAGATTGGCCCAAGGGGAGTCACGCAAAAAGTTCAGGAAAATGATCTCAGCAAATACCTTGGTGAGGTGGCTCGTGTCATCATCCTAGATCCTCAGGAGACTAAGATGAAGAGGGTCATGGATTCCAGGCAAAAATGTGCACAAGATCCAGTTGAAATAAAAGGAGGGTGTGGGAGTACGCGCCCAGCACCCCAGCTACCACAGGCTGAAGAACAGGAGGCTCGCGGTTTCACAGATCTTTCCGCCCTGGGAAAAAGCAAGCCTTGTCCCAAAAGTAACCAGAGAAAGGGAAAAAGGCGGGGATGTGCCACACATAGCAGGACATCTGCCTAGACAAGTGGGACCACCTGAATGCCAAAAAATAGACAAAGAGAGAGAGAGAGGGAGGGAGAGAGAGAGAGAGGGAGGGAGAGGGGAAGGAGGGAAGGAAGGAAGGGAGGGAGGGGGGAGGGAGGGAGGGAGGGAGGGAGGGAAAGAAGCAGGCAGGGAGGGAGAAAGATGAAAGGAAAGGGGAAAGGGAAGAGAAGAGAAAGAAAAGGGAAAGAGAAAATACTATAACAACCTTTAAGGAAAACAAGGTAACACGTTTTGCTTAATCCATCTTTTTTCGGGATTGTGTCTGCTGACCAAACCACACAGAAGGAGATCCGCGCTCTCCCTCCCCTTCCAGCGCTCAAGGCCCCTGACAGCCCTGTCTTCCCCCACATCGTCCCTCCCCACAAGGGGCTTTTGTGGATGAGATACTGGGCTCTGCTCCCTGGCTGGGCGGCTCAGGCCCGGCTTCTCCACCGCAAGATGGCTGGCGGTGGGGTGGGGTGGCAGGAGCCGCCTGCTGAGCGGAGCCCACTGGGCAGAGCTCCAAGCTCTGGGACCCCAGAGAAACCTGTGCATCCGAGAAATGGGCCAACGGGAAGAAGCATGGAGGGTTTCCTGGAGCTGTCACCGCAGTCCACTAGCGCCCCTGCTGTGCGACGCGGTGAATGTCCCTGTGAGTCATGGGAGCTTCCAGGTTGGCCCAGGATGAGCAATCACTCCACGTGGGACACAAGGTTCAATTCTAAATACTCCATGTAAAATGAACAATCGAGGATCTCCTGCTTCACTGCAGGAAGCCGCCCCTCGGGCTCTAGGGAGGTGGGCTGGGATGCAAGGGTGGGCTTCACCCACCGCCCCAGCGGAGGTTTCTCGGGAACCCGGTTTCTCCACTCTCCTGGAGACTGGAACAGAAGCACGTGCTGGGCAGACAGAGCCTGAAGGGGATATGTGTGCCTTGCAGATAACACTAATGACCCTGAAAATCCCACCCGCATCCTGTGGGACAGAGAAGAGAAGTCAGACGTCCACTCTGACAGGCGTAGATTATAACAGGAAGACGTTGACGCTCAAAGGGGAAAGAGAGTCTATCGTGAATGATAGATGATATTGTTGTCAGTCTTTGGCAAATGCAATTTTTTTAACAAAGCATGCGCTCTTCAGGCAGAAGAGAAAGCAAGCCATGAATGTGGGGTGAACGCTTCTCGACAGAAAATAGTTTTAGCAATAGCAACTCGAGGGCATGAGGTTCTCCTAACTAGTATGTTTTGGCGTGTCTCCTTGGGCAGAAGTCTGCTTTCCTACTTGAAAACATAGCTTCGGCCAGAGACGGCCTCCCTGGAGGAGCAGGCTGGGGCTGGGTTTCACAGAATCTCAGCCAGTCCTCTCTGCTTGTTTACTAGGAGGCAACAGAAAGGATCTCTGATTGGAATTCTATAATAATCTAATTTACAAAGTGGTTTTTTTCTCTTGTAAGGGCATTTGTGAGCAAGATAATTAAATGGCTGTCATAAAATTAAAGAGAGAGAATCTATTTTTAATCTCCTCTAAGAAGTTAGCTGTGATTTTCATATAATAGCTATGCTATTATTTTTTTTCTGTCCCTGAGTTCTTCATGAGTCCTCTGTCTTCTTAATGAATTCCCTGGACTGTTTCTTTGAAACTGTACTCCATGCCATTCTTTGAGAAGTGTGTATGTTTATCTGCATAAAGAAAAATTTTGAGTGAATCACACCACACCCTGTATATAGGATACACAAAACTCTAATACATTACAGGAGAAACCGTCTAGGGAGATAAATATTTCCCCCACTCAAGTTGACGGGAGATAACAAATAACTTAGTTCTTCACTGGTGCTGGGAAGACTGCTTTCAAGATCACAAATACAGCAAAATGCACAGGCGTTCAAGCTCTTATGCAGAAAGACAACCTGTCCATGGGGCCCACAGCCCCATTATGCAGAAAGACAACCTGTCCATGGGGCCCACAGCCCCATTATGCAGAAAGACAGCCTGTCCATGTGGCCTGCAGCCCCACCCTACTTCCATGAGCCTTAACTCATCCCAGACGACCATCTCCCGGCCAGCCCTTGTTCTGCCATGTTGCCTAGGGACTGGAGACGCGTGGCGTGTGCGCATGCTGCCTTCCTGGAGACGCATCCTTGTGATTCCAGTCTGTGCACCATCCCTCCCCCCACGAGGCCTGGGCTTCCCCGCCAGACCCCACCGGCCATTCCCCAAGCGGCCTGAAACACCCATCCCCAGGGTCTCTGTGCCCAGCTGGCGATGGTCTGCATCCTGGCGCTTCCTGTGGTGAGGCTGCTGTGGGTCCCCGCCCCGCGAAACGCCGAACCAGCGAGACACAAGGTGCGGGAGGGGGGCGGCGGCAGCATGTGGACCGCCACCGTGGGAAGGGCGGGTGGGCGCCAGGCCTCCCCCACCCCCTCCCCCCGCCGCTCCGAGGGCCTCTCCGACTCTTGCCGGGCCTGTCCCGGGCCCAGGCCGGGAGGCTGGGACCCGGGAGATGGGGGAGGAAAGGCCCGGTCCACCCGTGCGCATCCCCACCCCGTCCACCTGCGCGCATCCCCGCCCCGGGCTTGCGCACAACCATCGCTATCCTGCGGGCCATTGGAAGCCTAGAGGGCTGAGCATTGCCCACACCACACCCGTGTGGCGGCTGGCCGGGCCTCCGGACTCCGGGGACCTCCTCGCCCAGACACTGCTCTCAGGCACTTTCCAAGGCTGGTGCGTGTCCTTTGACCGGGAGCCTGCTGTGAGCCATCAAAGCCATGCAGTGCCTATCACTAATGGCTGACAGAGAGACGGGCTTGGCTAACTAAGGTTCACGCTGCTCATCCACAAGATCCTCTCCCCACTCGAGGCTGAACCACACATCCCTATGAAAGGGAATATTATGCAACTTTGGACACCTGGAGTTTCTCATGGCATGCTTATTTACCAGGGTGCGGCATTTCTTTAAATAAGAGTCTAATGATTTATGTGATCCAAATTTGGACACACATTCACCCACCGTCACTCTTCTCTTCTCCTTTTTTCATAATCTGAAAACAATAATATTTAAATGATGAGCTTTAGCTGGCCAATCATTCTCAGATTTTTGTGGTAGCTAGGTCAGATGGTTTCTAATCATGACAGTTTACGCTGAGTTTTATACCATCATAGACAAATTTTGCTCCCATGATGTCTTCTAGTGAGAAAAGCCTCCCACAGGGGAGAGGGTGAAAAGTGGAGGAGATGTTACCCTGTCATCTCTACATCTTCCAGACTTGGGCAGGAAGCCGCACAGACAGTCCAAGGAGGCCTCAGGCAAAACGATATCAGATCCGACTCACTGTGGCTTCCATGACAGGAGTCTGGGCCAAAAAGTGTAGGATGTCTCAGGTCCCTAAGCCTCAGAGTAACTTCAGACCACTCGGCCCTATGCCTACAATCAACACTGACAACCGACTTGGGACCTGAGCTTGAAGGCTAGGACTTCTAACAGGACATGGTGATGGGACAGTGTTTGTATGAAGAAGCAGAGGCCAGTGACCCATAGAGTGTGTGACATGGGTTGGCGGTAGCACAAGGATCTGGCCAAGATTATATTAAATCTGGCTTTTCCAGGCAAGCTGCCAACTAGCTCTTTGAAGCGGAAGGCTTACTTCTTTTTAATTTCATTATGGAGCAGGGCTATTAACATAACTGACAGTCTGTTTCGTGGTAACTGGCTTAACTGTTAAATCAGGACGTCCAATGGTGAAGGTGCTGCACGTGGCTGAAAGCAGATTGTCAAAGCCTGCGGCTGGATGGAGGGTCCGCGGGAGCCCGGGAGGAGCAGCAGAGTCTGCGATTTCATCTCCACCACTTTGCCTTCACTTGCTGTCCCCTGTTCCTTCTAGGACCAGCTGTGGCCCACTGTACTGTGTTGGCCTAGGCTTGCTGTGTCTTGTGGATGGCAGATTTTTCTTAAAATAGTAACAGCCTCTGCTAGCCAGGATTCCCCAGAGAAACAGCCAATAGAATTGGTTGTGTAGGATGTGAAGGGCAGGGAAGAGAGAGGAAGCGAGAGGATGAGGGGAAGGGAGAAAAAGAGGGAGAAGAGAAAGAAGAAGAGAAAGACTAATGAATCAGCTCCAGCAGGGGCTTAGCAGCTCACTTCCACAATCTTAGCTACGAAAGAGGCTGAGAGCAGGAATATCACAGAGTGAAGCCATCTCAGACAGAAACGTCCGAGACACAGCTCAAGTAGCAAAATGCCAGCTGAGCAAGAAATCCCAGCAAATCCAAGGCCATGTTCCAACAACGAACTTCGTTAAAAGCACATAAATAAATAAAGGGGCTCAATCCCCATGCCATGTTATGGAGCCTTCAAGTCCAGCATCTGCTGACCATTATGCTGGTTCCCAGAGTGGGGCTCCTAGTCAGGTCTGGAGACAGATGCAGGATTCTATTCAATTACCCATTGATTACACGAGACTCACTCACTAGAGACGGCAGTTGCTCTACTCAGAGATCATGGATCTAAAGGCAAGCCTCCTCACCATCTCAACGTATCAAGTAATACTAGAGAAAATAGCTGGGCACAGTCAGGTTACTGCATACCATTTATCAATCAGATTTATCAATCATTGCACATACTAAAACGAAGCATAATTTTAACAATGAACCCATGTTGGATTGACTTTGCAGGGAAAAATAAAACCCATCTCCTTCCAGTAGAGCAAAAAAAGAGAGGGAGAAATTATAAGGGCCCTTAGATGACTGGACCTTTTCAGAAACAAAGGGAAGATTAGTGAACACTCTAGTGTGTCAAAATGATCATCAATAATGAGATCATAGATTTTTGGACTAACAAAAAAAGAAGAAAATAATAATGAAATGACTTGACAACAGACTATTTTCAGCGTGTTCCACAAGAATGCTTCTTTTAACTCAGGAGGATAAAACTAATCTTTCTAAATACTTCAAATCTCCTGGACATTTTTGGACTGTGTGACTAAAGCTATTTTTATAGACTCGTTCTTATATACCCATCATAAGAGAAATATGGCTATATAAATATAGAGTCACGGCAGTGCAGAATTATTGAGTTCTAGCACTGGAACAGACCTTGGATAATTCATAACCACACCTCATCTCCTTGTAAATGAAGAAGCAGAGAGCCAGAGAGAGAGCATCTGTGGTTACACAGTGCTCTTCATATGGGTTCTGCGGGCCTCGTTCATAGTCTCCTCATTCAGCCTGGGTTTCATAGATAAGTGCCAATCAAAGGCCATATCTGAAGTACACACTCCAGACCTTATCTTAGAAGATTTGGGTGTGCTAACCTAACTCCTGCACCCTCCCACACTAGTGAGTAATGAGATGTCCTACAACAACCACCAAGACCTAGTGACGCGTCATTTCATGTGAGAAGAAGCAGCAAGGTTTGGAAAACTGTGGCAAACAAATACTTGAGGATGGCTCTGCCTGACTTCTATGTATGCCTCTCCCATTCTTCAGAGACCATTGTGCAGAAGCAAAGGGAAAGCCTCCGGGCCTTTGCTCTGACTCCCTCCCGTGTGAGGAGGAATGTGCTTGAGCAGGTAGGCTGGAGAACATTAAAAAAAAAAAGGTGGAAAGGATAAGAAAAGAGGGAGGAGGAGAATCTCAGGGTTTGTATCTTTATCTCCAGCATTGTAGTAGGTACAGACAACACCAACTTGTCTCATCTTTTGCCTGGCTGTCTAGCTTTTCAGATAAATAATTCTGATTCTGACGGCATTCAACCACAAGATGGTTTTTACTGGGATGTTGAAAATGAATTTATTTTTACTTTTTCATTATTAAATAATTTTTCTTGTTATTGTGAAGGTGATGTACAGAGGGGTAGTCATTTTTTAAGAAAGGTAAAGAGTACATTTCCTTTTGGACACTGTCCCCCACTTCCCTTGCTCTCTCCGTTTTTCCCTTCCGTCCCCACCCACCAGTTATATAGTTCATTTCAATACAGTGTCTAGTGAATGCCACTGCTGCATTGGTTCACCCTTCTTCTCTCCATTTCTGTGTCCCCCTTGACCCTCCAAAGACAGGTAAATGAGCAAAAAGACAAAAGAAAACCTCTTGTTTTGATTTCCTGGAACTGCTTCTATTTCCATTTCTGTGTGTGAATACCTGAAGTCCTGTATAATTTATCACGCGTTGGAGTATTTTAAATCTGGCTTCTGCTCATGAGAAAAAAAATGCACAATTTATGTCTCTGAGCTTGGCTTACCTCACTTACAATGATTTGTTCCACATTTATCCATTTCCCTTCAAATGACATAATCTTCTTCTTTGTAATAGCCCTGTGGAATTGCATTGTGGTAGGGGCCACATTTTTGGAATCCACTACTCTAGTGTAGGGCATCCGGGCTGTTTCCATAACTTGGCTACTGTGAAGAGTGCAGCAATGAACATGAATGTGCAAGCATCTTTATGGTATCTTGGCTTGTGATGCTCTGGGTAGATGTCCAGGAGTAATACGGCTGAGTTATAAGGAAGATCTATATTTTATTTTTTTTAAGAACCTCCAGCCCTCTGTCCAGAGTGGTTGTCCTAGTTTACAATCCCACCAACAGTTCAATAGGCTTCCTTTCCCCCCCACACCCCCACCAGCATTTGTAGTTGTTTGAATTCACAATGTTGGCCAATCTAACCAGGTGAGATGGTATCTCAGGGTCATTTTGATTTGCATTTCCTTTATGGCCAGGGATGATGAGCATTTCCTCATGTATTTCTTTGCCATTCTTCTTCTTCTGAGAAATCTCTCCTTAGCTCCCTTTCCCATTTAGTGATTAATTTATTAGCTTTGGGAGGAGTTAATTTTTAGCTCATTATATTTTGGATGATGTGCTTTTGTCAGATATATTGCTGATAAAGATCTCCCAGTCTCCTGGCACTTTCTAGTTCAGTAACTATGTCCTTTGCTGTGCAGAAACATTTTAGTTTGATGGAATCCCACTTGTCAGGTCTCTCTCCTATCTGCTGTGCCCCTGGGACTCTTCTCAAAGAGTTTCTGAAAGTGGATTTTGATAAAAATGTATTCAAACAATCTAGGGGTGGGGCGAAGAGCTACTTGTCTAAGAGCTGCTGCTCAGAGCTCCACCCCAAGTTTCTTGTCTCAGTTGTCATGGAAGGAGAACGAATGGTGACAGAGAAAGCAGGGACAAAGGCTCTGTCCAGCTTGATAGGAGATGTCTGGCCGGCGTCCCACACAATGAACACTGAGCAACATGGAGAGCGAAGGAATAAAACACAAGATGACATTGTGCGAGCCAAAGCAAAACTCCATCAGAATGAGGTTGCCGTGGAGTAGAGGAGAAAGTGAAAAATAACTTTAAAGGCTTCCCAGTAGAAAAGCAAAATAAGACAATTAATCAGTGTACAGAATGAGCTTAGCTAAGACATGCTATTGGGTAAAACTATAAAATCAGAGAAGCAAACCAACAAAAATGACAGTTAACAGGCAAATGCAATACATGAGCACCAAAGCCCAATGAAACTGATAGTTCAGCCTAGAAAATGATTGAATTACTGACATATCTATTAAACTACAAATTATTAAATATGAGAAAAGAATTCAGAATGAGAACAGCTACAAAAACCTTAATGGTGATAAAGTATAAAGAGAAATTCCAGCAGTATAATGGTTAGAAGATGGAGACACAACAAATGAAAGACAAAAATAATAATAATTAGAACTAGGAAAGTGAAAGGGAATATCAAAATCGAGAGACAAAAGATAAAAAGACAAACGACTACAAAAGCAATACTTGCAAAACCATTTGGTGTAAACCAACTGAACAACTCAAGGGGGGAGAGGGAGAGGAGGAGAGGGAGGGGGGAATGAGGGAGGAGGTAACAAACAGTACAAGAAATGTATCCAAGGCCTAACGTATGAAACTGTAACCTCTCTGTACATCACTTTGACAATAAATAAGAAAACAAAAACCAAATAATCAAAACTATAACAGAATTTGTTTTTGTACTTACAAAAGTAAAATACAAAAATCTTCCTAGAAAAAAGCATTGATAGAGTTCTATTAACCCTATGTCATATCTTGAGAAAATGTTGAATTCCAGTGGTAAAGGAGGCATTGTTAAGGAGTACAGGAGGCAAAGATAGTCACATGCACAGGGCCAGGCCAGTGAGGAAGAACCGCATCTCATCTTCGGCTTTCTAGGCAAAAAGGGAAACATTGCGAAGACAATTTGGAAGACAACACAGTCTCAGGAGAAAGTCCAGCTGGGCTATCCTCTAGTCTGCAGGAAGAGGAACACGTTCCAAACTGGGAGGAACTTGAAGGCACAGTTGCTGTGAGAGCCTTTGGTAGAGAGGACCCAGTATTTGCAAACAAAGCCATCCCATCATGAAATAAACACAGGAGCGAAAGCAAGGAGTATGTGAGTTACAGAAGGATGTCAAGCTATGGCAGCAAATGTCCACACTGTGCTGACAGACAGTCAGCACACAAAAACTCCACAGATACTCAAAACCCTTCTTGATGAAGTTTGGTGATCACGCATGATTATTCATGCAAGGAAGGGAAGAAGCAGAAGGTAGAAAGGGAATCAGATGAAATGCTGGATCATGCTCCTGGAGGCTGGAGCAGGGCGGGGACCAGGGGCCCTGAGAGTTACACTTTATGCAAGCTCAACACATTTTTAGTTGAAAGTACCAGCTACTTATTTAGTGTCTTAAATATGAAGTTCTTTTATAAAGTTCTTTCTACTATCTCATTACGGAGAGTCCAACAGTAGCTTCACAGGATTTTGCCTTATCTTACAGAAAGAATTGTGGTTTTTTTTTTTATCTGAACAATGATTCAGTTGATGCTAAAATGGTAACATTGATGCTAAAATGGTAACAGAGTAAAGCTGTGCAAGACATGTTTTGCAAATTAAATTACCCAGACCATTTTGTCCCAATATGTTATATGTAGAAAACACACAAGCAATGATGATAGGTCTGCAATATTATCAATAGCCTGAATTTGAGTAAATCCTTCACAGCTCCTTATCTCAAGGAAACAGAAGCAAATCCTTGTGAAAATAACTGATATGAATCAAACGGTTGCTTATTCAAAACCAGAGACATGTGCACGTCTCATCCTCTCCCTGCTGGTGAGTGTCCTTCCTGCCGCGACCCGCATGCCAGTCAACGATGTCTGAAGTTCAAGTTCAGGAGGAAACAGGAATTGCCATTGCATGCTTGTTACATAGAAATTATCAGTGAAGTGCCAGCTCCTGAGAGAAGCTAACTTGGTTTTTGGCATGTTGAGAGAGGCCAGTTGTTCAAAGAAACATGATAAAGGAAAGCTTTTAGAACAATGTTATGTAAATAAGCAAGAAGACTCTCGGGAGCTTGGGCTGTTCATCTTCGTAATTTCTCTAGCTTGTGATTTTTGCCATGAAACTTCTTGCAGTTCTGAGTGATCCCACAGCTTCTCCTTGGCGCTTCTCTCAGAGAAGCAACAGCTGTGTGATCCTGATAAACTCTAGGAAACTGAAAATGCACCCAGGCTGCTCTAAACTCTGGGTCCACAGTGTTTTTGTGTGAAAACGCCATTGCTCCCTAACCCTGAAAATGCGCGTGTCTAAAAGCCATGAACTGTAATGTCTCAAAGTATCTTAGTATTCTAGCAGTATAATAATCCTCACCTTTACTATACTTCAATTTAATAATAATTTTGGAAAAGCAACAGATAATGAAACTCTCAAGATAGATGAATGGATCAGGAAAATGTGGTACATATACACAATGGAATTCTATGCCTCAATTCGTAAGGAAACGGAAGGACTTGGAAAAAACTCATACTAAGTGAAGTGAGCTAGACCCAAAGAAGCATAGACGCTATGGTTTCCCTCATTGATAATAATTAGTACACTTCTAGGATAGTCCTAGCAGAAGATCACAATAGCTCAATAGCTATGTCCATATGAGCACGTAAGATGATGCTAAATGAAATGAACTTTAAGTTATGGAAATAAATGGTTTACCATTGTTGTTGTTATTTTCAGTATACCATGTGAAATTATGCCACTTTCTTTTGTCTTTCTTCCCCAGGGTTTTACCCCTGGTGTCACTGTAACTGATTTCGGTACCCTGGGTATTGTACATATACTTAATGGAACTAGAGAAGGGAAGGGGAACAGCAAAATGGAGAGACAAGAGGGTAAAAGGCCACAGCAATACTTACAAAACTATATGCCATAATCCAACTGCACAACTCATGGGAAGGGAGGGAGAGGGGTAGGGGGAAGGAGGGAGAAAAATGAGGGGGGAGGTAACAAGTTGGATAAGAAATGCACTCACTCCAGAGTCAGCCATTTAATCCATCCTCTTAGCAGTGACTTGTGTTCCCTTTGTGTGTCTTTGCTAGTGGAGATTGATTCCACACCCAGGTACCTGGATGGGTCTACATGTCCTATACACACCCGGTCCCATTGATTTGCTTTCATTCTCAGTGTATGGGCCAGGTATGAGGGTGTTGCTAAAGAGATTATTACCAGCAAACAAAAGAAAATGGTTCCAAGAGTATGCTTGCGGTTAACCAGGTCTCCAGATGGATCCTTTACAGTGTGGGTGGCAGGGCTGAACCACACGTCTCATGCTGCTTAGCATACCTGGCTGTGTGGAGCTAACTATCTCCACCTTACAGACCCAGAGTGCCCTTCCCAGCACTTTCAAGTTCACCATCAGAGCTACAGCCTGCTCACTTGGCTCCTCGCCTGTGATCCAAAGCAGTTAGTTCCTGGGAGATATTGAGCGATACTCTCTCCCCAGAAAGAATTCTATTGTGAGGAGCAGAAAGGGCTTGCTGCTTCCAATCCCCAACCCAGGAGTTACATGAGGCCAAGGTGTTCCCTTTAAGGATGCGGAACCTATGATCCTCCACACAGTCCTTAGCCACCCAAATCCCTATCTCTCATCTCTACTCATCCATTCCTATTTCTCTGTTGCAGAACCCTGACATGAAATCTGAGGAGACAGAGGCCTGAATTCCGGAACTTGGAGCTGTGTTACTTGCCTTACCCTCCCCCCCCTCCCCTGCCCCCGCCCCATATTTTTAGTTTTTAATTGTTTAGCGTTAGTAGTAGTTGTTAGATCAATATAATAATAAATATAATTTAGTATAAATATATAATACACTAAAATATAATCAAATATCAACACTACATTGAAATATTAATACTGTAATTATTAAATTAATCTTAATAAATCATAAAATATAAATTAATAATATGCAATTGAATATATTAAAATGCAATTAAATACTAATGTTAAAAGGTCATCCTAAAATTGGCAGATATACAGACACACACACCTAATCTATAACAACAAATTATATTTGTAATTAGTTGTCAAGGAAGCAATCTATTATTAAAATGTATCAAAAATAATTTGACAAAATTTAAATAAGATTTGATATAGTAATTTAGTAACATGCAATTGATATATTAAATAGAATTAAACAATGTTAGATTAAAATGCCAATACTAAAATTGTATTAACCTGCATGATTAAATAAGTTAAATATAACATAAATATAACTTAATATAATTAAATGACCAAGTATAAATGATGCTATTAAAATATTACAACTTTGCTAATACTGAATTAAGAGTAATATTAGATATAGTAGAAATATAATTTAATAATATAAATATATATATTTTATATATAAGTATATATAAATATATATTAAAATAATAAATAATGTAATAGGCTTTTTCTGGGTCAGTCAGGAGCCTTGAACTCAGGGTCTGGGTGTTGTCTCTGAGCCTCTTTCTGCTCAAGACTAGCAAATTACTAACTCAGCCACAACTCCACTTCCACATTTTTGAATGGTTATTTGAAGATGAGTCTCATGGGGACTTTTCTGCCCAGACCAGCTTCAAACTAAAATCCTCAAGATCTCAGCCTCCTGAGTATCTTGGCATGAGCCACCAGCATCCAGTTTAGCCATTCTTTTTAATCTTATACATCTGTTCATACATTATTATATTAAGTATTATTCACTTAGTATATTTTCCTATTAAGATCTATTTTATAATATACAGTAGATCATAGGACAAATCTTAAATAGAACTTAGTTCATCACCCGAGTGGTGCCCAACGCCACCAGGTTCTTCCACTCATTCTTTGTCTTCATTGAACATAGTAACTGTGTAGCTGGTACTATCATCTCTCCCCAAGTCAGCGCTTTTCTAGGTGTTTTGTTAACTGAAATCTGTTTTCCAGTGGAAGCCTTCTTAGGATTAATATTCCCAAAGGTCTTGATGCCGTGTATTTCATGACCTTAGTATCTGACGCCAGCTCAGCTGATATCAAATCCTGATCACTTTGTCTTTTTGGGGGGGGGGGGCGGGGGGTGTCTCCTAAGTCCCTTCACCACCTAGCTGTTTTTTCTGAATGCGAGCAATCACTTTCCATCTTCTAGTCATTTGCTCTTGTGTTCTGACATCACAGGTTTTTTTTAAGAGTATATGACTTTCTAGTATCTAACTTAGTAGATAGGATGTGTTATTCTTAAAAATGTGTTATTCATTTGTTATTCATTAGAATTATATTTGAAGATAACAGAAATATCCTAAAGATTAAAATATATATATATAAAACTTCAACCATTGGAACAACTGTAGAAATGGAGATATGTGTCTTGACACTATTAAAGTATAATTGAGATTTGTACCATAGTTTCATAAGATTTACTTTCATCACAAGGATGAGTGTAAAATTTACCTAAGATCTATTTGCATTATTTCTTATAACCACGTATGCATATACTATTATAAAAAACCTAAAAGTATAATTGAAATAAAAAAACCTAACAACTCAAATCTTTTCTTTGGACATACCACCTTCTCTTCTAATGGACAATCCTTCACCAATTCTTTCATTACTGTATTTGTAAAATATGTGCTTGCCATCTCCTGTTGTCATATTTTACTTGATGATGTCCTTCCATGCCTTGGCTCATTTTCTGTAGGGTGTTTTCCTTATTTGAGAAAAAGCGTATTTTCTAGAAATATACCTCACATCAAATCTCAAGAGCTCTCATGATTTCAGTGGCATTGCTGTATCCTCATAGTTTTCTGTTCCATTTTTGACATGAAATCCATCAGAGCTTTTCATAATGAGAACTTGTGCAGATTCTTTTCTTTCTGTGCAATGATTCCACTTTTTTTCCTGCAGTTTTGTCTGTGAACGTATCCCACTGTTTACTAAAACATCTCTCTCATCAGAATTTGTATCTTGTATGTATCATTTTACCTTTTTCTCATATCTTGTCCTTCTGCCCTGATATTTGCTCCTTTACATCAGGCATCTCTTTAAGGAAACAACTACCACTGTAAGACAAAAATCTGTAGTCTATCACTTTGAGTTTACTTATTTCCTGTAATGTCAGTAATTCAGTTGCTATGTACTCTATTCTTGTGTATTACATAGGTACTGAGGTATTTGTTCTTTTAATCAATGGTGCAACTGTACAATTTCAATTTATTTTCACTTGTTTTAGTTACAGAAGTAACTTTCTTCAACATTCCTTGTAGGACATTTGAGTTTACAGAATTATTTCACTTTCATCTTGGTATACTATGTCTCATTTTATGTAAGAAAAACTGTATAGCTACTGAAAGTTATTTAGCCTAGATTTCCTGACAAACAAGGATAGGATTAACTTTGCCTGTGATACAACTCTTTGCAAATGGCTTTTGCTGTGAACACAGATAATTTACTTTAATATCTTAATCTAATAACATTTAATATGTTAGTCTAATAACATTTCCCCTAAATTTATACCTAATTTAATTTTAAAAACACTAAATTGTAAATAAAAAAAATTTTTTTTGCCCATACTAAGTTGCTTTTATTAATCCAGAATGGCATGTTACAGGTACTGTACAGCATGGACATTTATTCATTACAAAAATGGCTTCCAAACCATTCAAAATGAACTTGGAATAAGAGCATAAAATGGAACGGTAACATCACAACTGTTAGGAAACATTCAAAGTATTCACAAAAAAGGAAAAAAAATATTATAGTTAGCATTTTAATAAACCAGAGAAAAATCGGAGACAGTTTTACAATCACTTCATGTCAACTACAATGGCACTGAATTAATAGGTCTTAGCTTTATACAGCATTTGCAACATCAACATGCCTAGTTTTTTTTTGTTGTTGTTAAAGTTTGCTACCTACTTGTATGTAATATAAGTCCATAGAAGCGGCAGCTGGATTTTTCATTTAAGAGTAATCTAATATACAGAATTTTGGCCCTTAAGGGTTTATACCTCTTCATTTAAAATGCTTTCTGGACAATCTGCTATCAAACACATTTTGTTATAGGTGACATTAAAACTACATACAAATCTACCTATGTAACATCACAGCAAAACATGATGAACGGAAAGTACAGCATCAAAGAGGGAGAAAGCTAAAGTCACTGAGAATTTTGGCACATAAAGTTTTGCACACAGTCAGTCCATGTCCTAAGGGTGCAGGGCATCTGACTAGGATTCCAGGGCCGGGATGGAACAAGGGCAGTTCCCACTGCTGCTCAACAGCATCTAGCATTTCCTCGCTACACTTCAAGTCTTGTTTTACTTAATGGCTTTTAAAGCAACGTTTGTGAATGCTACTGATCCTGGATGCAACTATGAATGTCCATTTGGCAGATTCTGGGCTTCAGACAGGAAAAACAAAAGTCAAAAAAGGGAAACAAAAAATATATATACACATTTTTATATATAAACTTAAAAACCTTGTACAAATGAGTTGTTATATATAAGATGCTTATGCTAAGGGAGGGGGAGGAAACTTTATACAGTTCCAAGAAAAAGGAAAAGAAAACATATTTAAAAAGAGACAACATACAAGTACAACAAGCAACCTCTAAAGCAATAAATACTACTGGTCCAACTGCATGATGATTCCATTAATTGTTGAGTAGCAACCCCCTCCCCACAAAAGAACAACACCAAGGAACAAGGTATATTAACACATTTTTAACCCTTTGTTTCTGTACATTTAAACAATAACAAGTAACATCACAATAAAAGTTGTTTCACACAGAGGAAAAAAAAAATAAAGGTAAATGGCACGGCATCCATGGTGCCTCTTGTGGTTCAAAAACCAGGTGTAAAATGATTGGTTCGCAAGCTCGTATTTAATACAAATAATACAGAACCAATGCCTCTGGAGGGCTGCTTCAAAATTGCTTCACTCTCTCTTTTTTTCCTTTTTGTTTTTTAATCAGTCTTTTAAAACTAAGCTATCAGAACTACATAACAGTTATATATATATATTTATTTTTAAATGCTACGAAGACTTTAAACAGCTGTTGATAAAATTTTGGTAGAATCATGAGGTTCTTCTCTCATCTACATATTTAAATGGAGAAATTGAAATAAGAATGGGTCAAATATTGACCAATGAACTCGATAAACATCAACTTATGTAGCCACGTGGCACAAAATTAAAAGAGTACAAAACAAAAGCTTTTCCAAGGAGGGGTGTGGAGGGGGGCGGGGGAAGAGAGGCGCAAATCAAGAACCAGGAAGAAAGCACTCATCTCAGGCAGGGCTGACACAGCTAAATCTATTCTAAAGACTTGGTTACCAGGGACAGAGGCTGGGGCTGGGTCCCAGTCAGCGAGTTGTGGGAATGTAAGGAAGATGTCGATGGCTGTGCAAGTGACGAGGCCGGGAGGATGGGCGGCTGCAGGGCGGGTGGCAGGTCCAGGGCCCCGTTGGGGCAGAGGGAAGAGGCCTTGCCGTGGGCGGCCGCGGCCAGCAGGAGCGCCGGAGGTGGAGGCATCATGGACAGGTGGGCCAGGGGGTCAGGCTTCAGGGAGAGCGAGAGCGGCTGGGTCTGCTCAGTGTGTGACTTGGCGTCTTGGGGAGGGGAGCCTAGCAGGTGTGGTGGGGACGGGGGTGGCGAGTCTAGTAAGCTTCCATCTGAAGAGGGCTGGCTGAGGCAGTTGCCTTCACCTTGTAAGTAGCGAACGCACTTTTTTTTTCTCCTGCAGGGTTTGCACCATAAAGTCTGTCGGTCAAGCCCGAACAGTGCCCGACACTTCTTTAGAGTATTTGCATCTGCAGGGGCCGCACCAGTTATTCTGCTGATCAAGGCCAAAGCGCGCTCGGCATTTCTTAGGAGCGCTCAGGTCTGTAATCGGAGGAAGTGAAAGGCAAGGATTTAGGAAACATTCGCTGTGTTCATTGGTCTCGCCTGGCTGCTTGTCCCTTTTCCTCTTCTTCTTCTTCCCATAGTTATCCCGCGCAGACCAGCCAGGGTACAGCTGCATATGAAGCTCTCGCTCTTTCCGAGCCAGCTCACAGTACTTTGCTTGTTCTTCTCTAGACAGCGCATGCCACCTTCGCCCCAGGATCTGGTTGATGGCTGCGCTTTCTTTCAATGTGCCTTCCGCCACGACCTTTGCCCTCATTTCCTTCATATACAACATGAACGCATTGAGGGGTTTCTTTATGTGGGGTTTCTTCTTTTCCTCTTCCTTTTTGGAGTCCTGATGCTTTGAGCTGTGCAGTGAGCCGACGTCACTCTGGGAGGATTCCTGTTTGACTGTTGGTGTGACTATGGCCGGGTGGGGAATGCCGGTCCTGTGTAAAGTATGATGTGGTGGGACCATGTGGGGAGGGAACCTAGAAGACAGGAAGCTGGACATGGAAGCGTTGACAGTCAGTGCTGTGGGGTAGGGGTGCCTGAATCCTCCCGTCGTGATTGGGTACACTGGTTGACCTTGCTGTGGTACTAACCATCCTAGCGGATGGGGGATCTGTCCTACAGTGCCAGGTGATAGCGGGTAATATGGAGATATATCCGGGAGGGTGTGGAGGCCGTGGGATTCCTGTTTTGGGGTCTACGTCGGCTGGTAAGTGTGGAGGTGGGTTTCCCGGGGTGAAGTGTTCGTTGCTGTAGGTGATGAGAGGCGTGAGCGGGTGGACATGGTGGGGGTGCTGCGCCACCGGCACTTTGTTGGAAACAATGTGTGCAGGCGAGGGGGAGCGGGCATCCTTGAGGGCCTGTCTGCTCTGCAGGCTCCCTGCTTGGACGTCAAGGAGGGGCCATTGCATCTGCAGGTAGGTTCAGGCGGTGGGTGAGAGCGATCCGTTGGGGAGGTAGGGGCTCGTCAGGTCGAGGATCATGATGAAGGGGTAGCCGGGATACGGTGGCCCCTTAAAGAGCCCTCCATCTTGCCTCTTGGCTGCTTCTTCCAAACTTTCCCGGGATTTGTCTTGGAAACTTTCGGATCGAGGCGGAGGCCATCTTTCCGCCTCGGAATCGGAGGAGCTGTTCTGATTGGTTTCTGATTCATTGACTAGCGACGACTTGACATCGGCTAAATCCCTCTCCGCCGAGGAGTTTTCCGAGCTCTTCTTCTCCTGCTCGCCCTCGTCTTTGAAGGAGATCAGTTCGGCGTTGGCGCCTAGGTCATCTCCTCCACCGCCGCTCAGCTGCGGCATTTTTTTTTGTCACCCACCAGCAGCAATTTTGGAAGAAAAATGAAGGAAGAAGAAAGGCCAGAAAAATAGTAACAAACCACCTCCCCCCCCCCAAAAAAAAAAGTTTTGTTTTTTTTCCCACCTCGCCAAAAAAAAAAAATATTGCAAGAAAAAGACGAGTACAAGGTGAACTTTTTTTTTCCCTCCTGCTTTGGGGTCTTTCTCTCCTGGGGAGGGGAAAAGAGGGAGGAGGGGAGGGGAAGGGGGGGAGATCTTCTGCACGGGTGAGTTTGGATTTCTTGTTTTCTCTCGTTCCCAAGGATCCAATCAATGTGCAAAAAAATAATAATAATAAATAAAAAAAGTGGGGTTAAGGGAAAAAAATCACACCACCAACAACAAGAA
This sequence comes from Perognathus longimembris pacificus, assembly GCF_023159225.1. Lineage (NCBI taxonomy): Eukaryota > Metazoa > Chordata > Mammalia > Rodentia > Heteromyidae > Perognathus > Perognathus longimembris. Next base: position 172,363 of record NW_025961116.1, read on the forward strand.
GTCAGATATAAAGAGCGGGGGGGGGGGGGGGGGGGAAGCCGAAGATACAGGAGGAGCTCGTGCTGCTCTGATTTGAGTGAGTTGAAGTTAGACTGAGAGCTTTTCAGTTCAAAGGCAGCGCTGATTGACAGATAGAAAAAGGGGGATCGAAATCCGGAGGAACGGAGTAGTCTGGGAGCGGAGATTATTGACCTAAATAGTAAATAAAATTTTAAAGAAACATTCTCTAATTTCCCTGAGTTTTTTTTTTAATTCAAGTCCCATACAAACATATCAGTGTTATTATGCCAAAGTGTTATTCCTCTTTAATAACAAGGAAAACATTGGCCTCAGCATTTATGGAGTTAGACAGCATTATGTGGAAGAGAAATAGACTCAGAACAAAGAGATCTCACTTAGAGTGGACACTTACTTAGCTTTATAATCCAAACTATGTGAACTCACAAAGACAAGGAAGAAGCGTAGTTACCAGGGATGTGGGGTTTCAGGAACTGGGAGTTACTGGACCAAGACATTAGGTCTTAGTGGTACAGGAAGAGTAAGTTCTAGAGATGTAATGTTCTTCAAGATTCCAAGTGCAGTATATGGTGCTTGGAATTTGGTGAGAGTAAGTCATAAGAGTTCTCAGCACACATAGAATATGAAGATGTGTGTTAGTGGGGTTCATTAGGTGAACAAACCAATCACAATTTAGTACATTCTTTAAAATATAAAATGTCAATCTTCAATAAAAATGAAAACATTTAAAAGTTAAATCTAGGCTCAGAGAATTTTTAATTAAGTTAAATTATCGCAGAAAGTTGTTTTTCATAAGTGTTAATAATAAAATGTTAATTTTAAAGTCTAAAATGTATTCCATATTGTATTCCGTGTGTGTGTGTGTGTGTGTGTGTGTGTGTGTGTGTGTGTATGGCTGAAACAATAAACGTTTTTCAAAAACATAAATCAGTGGTATTTGGATGATTTTTTTCCATTTGCTGAAGTGTTGCTTTCATATTGCAAATAAATGTCATGGAACATGTTATCTTATATGTAAATTTACTAGTCTTGTTTGCAATTTTATAAGAATAAGCTAGTTTGTAAAAACTGTTCATGATTGAGGGGTTTTAACAGGCTATTTCTCTTTTTTCTTTTTAGAGTAGTAGTCACTGAAGGCAGAGCCTTAGGCTTATTAGGCAAGTGGTTACTGCTTGGTCATCCTTTTGCTTTTAGTTTGTTTTTCAGATAGTCTGTCTTTCCCCAGGATGGCCTGAAGACTCCACCCTCCTCTCTCTTTGTCCTGAATAGCTAAGAAGATTGGAGAAAACCAGCATTCATGGTTAGCCAGACTAACTTACAAAGTGAACTGAAACTTCTTTATGCCTTTCTGTCTCAATCTTTTTGTGTTACTGCAACAGAACTTCCAAGAAATGAATATTTAATACAGAAAATTAGTTTAGTTCCTAGCATTAACAACTGAGAAACCCAATTACAGTGTTGGGCCTTCTTATTAGGTTGTATGTCGGTGATGCCAAGTAGAGAGCAACTGACCACTGAACCAGCCTTCCTACCAAGCTCCTCCTCACAAGAAGTTATCTACTCCCATTGTAATGGCAACAATCCATTGATGACATCTGGTCTCATGAGCATGTTTCTTCTGAAGCCTCCCAATACATCCCATCCCTGTTTCATTCAGGGAGAATGATCTTTGTAACACATGAAGTATATTTAAACCCGAGTGGCCACTCCAGCTTGTAGATTCCTCATAAAACTGAACACACTACTACCCTAGGACCCAGCAATATGACTCTTGAATGTCTATCCAAAAGATTACAAACCAGGATACAGTAAAGCCACTGGCACAACCATGCTTACTGCTACAGTATTCACTGTAATGTTCAATGGACAAATCAAGAAATCGTGACAATAGATGATAGGAATTACACTCATTTCACATTTGGCCTCTGACTACAAAAGATGAGAGCTATGACTACTAACTTTGTGAGGTTTGAGGGCTGTAGTGAACCCAGACATTATAATCCACAACCACTTTCAGGGAGCTGGAGAAAGGGACAATAGTAGTGATAAACATATTCATTCTTATTTCTGAGAACTTCACACTTTCAACCCCTAGAAGAGTGAGAAAACAGGCTTTTCACATCATGCACAATGATGTTTTATTTTAAGGCACTGAACAGAACAGAATGGGCTATGAGTGAATGAATCACATGTGATTCATACCAGTGATTAATATATAGGAAGCAACAAAGTCATTTTGGGGTTACTCATTCAAAAACAAATGCTCAAGACTTGTCTTTATCTGACAAAGAAACCAGATGTGGAACTGTGGTTCAAGTGGTGGAGCATTAGTCTTGAAGAAAGATGCTTAAGGACAGTGTCTAGGCTCAAAGTTAAAGCTGCAGGACTTGTATCAACACACAAAGAAAATGTGCCCCCAAATGTGTGTCCTGGGTTCTCTGAATGTTTCATACACCAGCTTGGGGACAAAACTACTGTGCACACTTTATACTAAACATGTAGTGGTATCTTCCATCATGTTATTATGCACTGAACACATGTACAGTTAGTGGGAGATTTTATGGGAGCCGTGGAGAAACCAATGTTCCGTGGCTCAAATCATGGCTTTTTCTAATTTATCACTCCCCAAACCACCTTGGAGATGATAGGACTCCAGTCTTAAAAAGGGCCAGAACTCTTGGCCTGGGCACTGTCCCTGAGCTCTTCGGCTCCGGGCTAGTGCTCTACCACCAGAGCTACAGCACCACTTCCAGTTTTCTGTTGGTTAATTGGAGAGAAAAGTCTCACAGACTTTCCTGCACTGGTTGGGTTTGAACTGTGACCCTCAGATCTCAGCCTCCTGATTAGCTAGGAAGACAGGCTTGAGTCACCCATGCTTGGCTGGAACTCTTATTGTTGATTAGTTTATCAAATTTCTTCAAGAAACCAACAACTTAACACTCATTACTTGTCAAGCACAGAAGTAACTGATGCCCACCACTTATGTCCAAATCCTTTGGATAATACTCAGGTACATCATTCCCACTCAACACATCAAGAAGATGAGAAACGTTGGGTCAGTGAGTGTCCAAGAGTAAAAAATAATTTCCCATTATACCTAGCTTACCTCTGCCATGAAGGATTTCTCTATAATTTACAGAGGTTTCTGACAAAGACGTTCCTATTGTCTTTTTTCCTGGGTGAGTCCTCTAATGCTTGCTGAAGTTGACTTCTTCTTGAAAGACTTCCTCTGATATACACATTTAGAGATTCTGTTCTGTGTCCAGGTGTCTGATGCCTATAGAAATGTAACTTCGGGCTAAATTTTTTTCTACATTACACTCTGAGTTTCTCTTGTGTATGCTCTCAAGTGCACTGAGAATGAGCTTGTAATTAAAAGTCATTGCACATTTGTTACGTTAGTTTTCTTTTCCATGGATGTCAGTTCTTTGAATACTGAGGTATGCCTTCCAGGTGAAAGATCTTGCATGTTTGCTATATTCATAAAGTTTCTCTCCTGTGTGTGGGCTATAAACACTCAGCCATGCTTTCTTGGTGAAGGACTTATCACATTTGTTACAGTCACACGGTGTCTGTCAGATATATGCTTTCCAATGCAAACCCAAGTATGATTTCTTACAAAACTTTCCACATTTGTTTCATAAATGAAATTTCTCTCCTACGGGTGTTCAAGGATGAAGTATGAGCTGTGATTTCTGGGTAAGACTGCACGTTTGCTACATTCATAATGCTTCCATTCTGTGTGGGTTCTTCCAGGTGACTTTCCACATTTATGCTCCTAAAATTTTTCACGTGCGCGAATTCTCTTATGTGAGCTGAGTTGTAAACTCTGAGTGAAGAACTTCCCACATTTGTCACATTCATAAGGTTTCTCACCTGTGTGAATCCTGTTATGCCTGCCGAGGTATGATCTCTGCGTGAAGGCCTTTCCACATTTGTTGCATTCGTAAGGTTTTTCTCCTGTGTGTATTCTCTGATGCAAAGGAAGTTTGGACTTCTGTCTGAAAAACTTTCCACATTTGTTACATTCATAAGGTTTCTCTCCTGTGTGTGTTCTGTGATGCGAAGTGAGGTATGCCTTCTTTCTGAAAGACTTCCCACATTTTTTCATTCATAAGGTTTTTCACCAGTGTGAGTTCTCTTATGTGATTTGAGGGTTGACATCCGGGTGAAGGTCTTTGCACATTTCTTACATTCATAGGGTTTCTCTCCTGTGTGTGTTCTCTGATGAACCTGAAGGAATTCTTTCCGGGTGAAAGACTTTCCACATTTGTTACACTTATAAGGTTTCTCTCCTGTGTGCATTCTCTGACGGAAAGTAAGGTGTGACTTCTGGCTGAAAGACACTCCACATTTGTTACACTCATACGGTTTCTCTCCTGTGTGTGTTCTCTAATGCACAGTGAGATTTGTCTTCTTGGTGAAAGACTTTCCGCACCTGTTACATTCATAAGATGTCTCTCCAGTGTGTGTTCTGTGATGCAGAGAGAGGGATGACTTATATTTGAAAGACTTCGCACATTTGTTACATTCGTAAGGTTTTTCTCCTGTGTGTCTTATGTGATGCACAGAGAGGCACGAATTATGTCTGAAAGACTTTTCACATATGTTACATTCATAACGTTTCTCTCCTGTGTGTCTTCACTGACGATCTGCCTTCTTGGTGAAAGACTTTTCAAGCCTGTTATAAGGTTTCTCTCCTGTGTGTGTTCTCTGATGTATGGCAAGTTGTGCCTTGCAGTATAAAGTTTTCAGATTTTTTTACATTCATAAGGTTTCTCTCCTGTTTGTGTTCTCTGATACAATGTGAGGTATGAATTCTGTCTGAAAGACTTTCCACATTTGTCACATTTGTAAGGTTTTTTCTCCTGTGTGTATTCTCTGATGTAAAGTGACAAATGACCTCAGTCTGAAAGACTTCCCACATTGATTGCACTCATAATGTTTCTCTCCCATGTGAGTTCTCTGATGTCTGCCGAGGGCTGGCATCTCAGTGGAAAAATTTCTACACTCCTCATATTGATAGGGTTTCTCTTCTGTGGGTGTTTAAAGTTGGAAAGTCAGGTATGACTTCTGAGAGAGAGATTTTGCACATTGTATATATTTATCAGACTTCTTCGGACATTTGCTCTGAGGTTTTTAAGGTGTGTTTCCCTACCTAAAGATTTCTCACATCCACTACCGGTATAAGAATTCTCTCCTGTGTATATTTTCTGATGTGTAGTGGCTATAGGTCTTAAGGCTATAGGTCTTAAGTGGAATGTGGAAATACATTCAGGTGTTTTGCTTTCTCCCAGAAGTATTTCTCCGCCAAGGAAAGCTGACTTAGCACAGTCTTCTCTATATTCATTAGGGCTGTAGGAGGGTTCTCCCAAACAAACTTGATTTTGTCTACAAAATACATTCCTAGAATGTATTTTCTTCTCTACCATATTCAAAATACTGCAGCTCATTTGGATGCTTGTAATTTTGACTAAAATGCCCCGAATATTTGAGGGTTTTTACAACTACAGGAAACACACCAGTCCTATATGCAGCATGGATTTCATCAGGCTTACTAGAGAGAAGCATGTTCCCATACTCAATGAGCTTCTCAGGCCTCATCCCTAAGGAATTCCCATTATTTCTAATTAGTTCTGGCTTATATTTCGAGCTCAAATTAAAAGTTGTCAATAATTTCATTCTTTCCTGCACTGTGTTACTATTTGTGACTGCTACTTCACACAGACATTCATCTGGACTTTCCTGGCAGGTCTTAATCACATCCTCCATTTCTTGGACATCTAAAAAGAGTCAGGAAAAAATATATAAATGAGATCCAAAGATTCATTAATGCAAAGGTAAAGACATTTTCTCCCATCCTAACCATTAGAGATATAAAAATATCAAAGTAGGAACTGATTTATGAGAAATATATACTTTTCTAACACTAATGAATTAAGAAAATAACTGCCATTTTACAATGGAAAATAAAGTTTCTCTGTGTTTCATTTTTTCTCTTTTTATATTAAAGGAAATATTTACTCAACCATATACTGCTAGAGATTCAAGCTGAATACTAACCATCTGCCTTTAGTATTTTTGAGGTTATTTTCCAAATATGGTTTAGTTCTATCATAACTGCTTTCACTTCTTTTTTTGAATAATTTATATATTTTGCTACTTTGTATCTCAACCATTAGGTGAGGAACAGCATTATTTTCTAGATCTGGAGACCACAAGGGAGTTTGGTAAATCCTTTTACCTTTCATCTAAGCAGGAATGGATCCTGACAGTAAGGATTTATACTTAGATCTCTTCAGTTCCAACTTCTAAGAATTACTTTAGGTATCTGTGGGAACTTTGAAATTTGTTTCTCTCCATCTTAGACAAAGTCTCATCAAAATTCCTTTTCTGACACTCCTGCCCCTCAGAACCAAAGATACTCCAGCTCACCACCGAGTTTATCATCCTTTCTATACGAAAGGCTTTGATTCTGAATCCTAGTCTCGGCCCACCAGAGACGAGCTATTTTCCTTAGGAGAGGAAATATTTGTTACTTCCTCATACCTGCATCAATTTACTCATGTCTAGTTTCAAAGACAACGAGATCTCTCACTTTCTACATTTTGAATTTTCTTTTTTTCGTTCTTTTCTGCCTGGGCTGACTTCCAACCACATCCCTCAGCTTTCAGTCTCCTGAGTAGCTAGGATTAGAGGCATAAGCCACCAATGACTGGTTACAAAGCTCCTTTCAAATTTTATGGAACTCAAAATTAATGGATTAACAAAAATGCAACATCTCGGGAAACTAAAGTGAACTGAGGAAGATAGTAGGGAGAGAGTGTCTATATATGTGTAATAATTAGAGTGTGATTGCCAAGGGAAGTAGCTGAGGAAATATGTGGTCGATTCAAAGCAAAATCTCTTGATAAAATTATGGAAGTGGTAAAAGTTTGAGGTGAATGACATGTAAAATAGAAAAAAAGAAAACAGAAAGCATGAGAAGTCTGGAATCATTGTGATGTGAAGGAATATCACTTAGGAGAGCCAGTTCTCCAAATAAAGTAGCTGGCTTACATACACTTGCAATGTAATCCTCTTTTCTTCTTATTTTCTCCTTCGCTTTAATAAAGCTGACTCTCCTCAGGGAGAACCTTATGGGAGACTCCAGTGAAAATAATTTCATATGACTTTTAATTCACTTGAGAACAAAATGAAATTATCATCCTATATTTTCTAAATAGGGTCTATACTCAAAAGAAAAAAATATACACATTCTACCACAGTTAATATCTCAAATGAACAAAAGATTCTTTTTTTTTTTTGGCCAGTCCTGGGCCTTGGACTCAGGGCCCGAGCACCGTCCCTGGCTTCTTCCCGCTCAAGGCTAGCACTCTGCCACTTGAGCCACAGCGCCGCTTCTGGCCGTTTTCTGTATATGTGGTGCTGGGGAATCGAACCTAGGGCCTCGTGTATCCGAGGCAGGCACTCTTGCCACTAGGCTATATCCCCAGCCCCAAAAGATTCTTAAGATGTGTGATAGTCTACTCCAGAAAGTTGTCACGGTTGCTTTACCTATATCAGAATAAAAAACATTAACTTCTTAACTCTACATAAAGTTTATTGATAAGATTAAACGACATGACTACAGATTTTTTACTGAATTACTGAGTCTTAACGCAGGTGTTTCTCCATGCTTTGCACCTGCATTAATTTCTGGACCGTTTCTTTGCCTTTTTCTTAGTTGTTTTTATTGTTGCCTTTGAATCTACAAAATGTTTTCATTTTCTGTTTGGATGGCAATTTTATGTTGTTTGTGTATTCATAATGGCAAATACTGGAAGGGGCATTTGAAGGAACAGGTAGGCGCAGTCATCTGAGCTTCTTCTACCGGCGTCTGAGTGATACTTTGAAGCAGGACATTACCCTCCAAAATGGATCAAGAAAAGGGATTGTCTATCTATCTACTTTATAACTATTATCTGTATCTATCCATGTATATATAGGAATTCTAAACTTCCATCAGAAAGATAGATATTCCATTTGGAACAAAATGGAAAGGTTTGGAAAACTGAATATTAAGTGGAGTAAGCCAGATCCATAGAAACAAAGGTTGCCTGGCTTCTGTCCTTCTGTGTGTTGCTTCGGCTTTTAGGGGAGGCTAGACAAGACCGGTCCCGGGGTTGTCGCTGTTTCCTGCGGGCTTGTGAGGGTGGCGCACCGTGTTGAGAGTCTGTCCTCGTCCTCCGAGTGGCGCGATGCAACTTCTCTGTAGCTGGTGCAGACTGGCTTACCGTTGGGTAGGAGATTAGGGATTTTTAAAGCTGATCTTTCCATTTAGTGGCTAGAGTTTTGCTGATGTGTGGCGTGTAAATGTGTTACTGTCCTATGCACTTCCCCCGTCCACATTTCTTACCCATTTGTTGCAGTTCAGCCGTGTGCGGAATTCTTCCTCCCTCGTATGTGTGTTCTGAGAAGGTAGGTGCATCTGTTCCACGCATAGCCAGGTCTGGGGAGAGGCATTCCCTCCCCTGCACTTTCCTTTACAGTAAGATGATGAGAACGGCTGTTCCCCCAGACAGCCTAGCGGGGGAGGACTACAGTCATGTACAGGAGGCTCCCTGGAGCCCTTTCGCTTTTCATCCTCTAGCATTACGTTCTTCACAGCCAGGAAGGCCTTAGGATCTGCCTTTAAAAATAAAGAAGCCAGCCCAGGCCCTGTGTGTGCAGCTGCTAATCCAATCTCCAGCAAGACCTCGCGTCTTCTGAGCACTAGGGCCAAGCACTTTAGACTATTTCAGACTGAAATCCTGACGCTTGGTGTGCTATGGCGAGGCGGTGCTCTGTGAGGTGGGCCGTCGTGAGGATGGAGCCGTCGGTCCATGCTTCTCGAGCCTCCCTCACCAGCAACCGCGTCTGCCAGCACGCACACCTTGGGCCTCCCAGTCTCCAGAACCGGGAGGAATGGCTTTCTATTCCTCGTGTCAGCTGTTACTGCAGCGGTCTAAACAGACTTATGAAGACATGGAGTTCTAAATCTAGGTAAGTGGAGAACCCACTTTAAGCCTTAGTACTGCCTTGTGTTCCATAACTACTTAGCAGAAATTCCCTGTGGAGCCCTCCACCGGCTAGTGGTTCTTAGAGTTTCCCTCAAGATTTTGAGTGAACGGGTGGCTGGCAGAACGCACGCACACTAAACACAACCCCTCGTTGAGATTTTCTGTAGCTTTAACTACTTTTTTTTTTGTGCCAGTCCTGGGCCTTGGACTCAGGACCTGAGCACTGTCCCTGGCTTCTTTTTGCTCAAGGCTAGCACTCTGCCACTTGAGCCGCAGCGCCACTTCTGGCCATTTTCTGTATATGTGGTGCTGGGGAACCGAACCGAGGTCTTCATGTATACAAGGCAAGCGCTCTTGCCACTAGGCCATATCCCCAGCCCCTTTAACTCCTTTTTGAAACACTGGCAAATAGGTCTTAGTTACCAAAGCCCAGGCCTAAAATCATCACTAAGACACACCACCATGCCTGAAGAAAAATGAGCATACTTATGCAGAGCTTGGCTTTCCTTGTTTGATCTACATATTCAGTGCCCTGTATACCTTCCTGAGTAAGCATGAGATTCAAGTTAGAGACTGTAAAGCCTTTTGAGAATTGTTGGGTGTATAAAATTATTAATGTTCATATACCAAGAGAAGGGATGGAGGGAGAAGCAATGCTCTTCCCTGAAGGCAAAATTCACTCACAGAGGTGAGAACATCTTCACAATTGTGATTGGTATTCAATTCCTGGCCACTGGCATTAGCGGTAGACTTTTTAGGTCCAAGACCAGGACTCCGTCTCGGCACCTGACGCTTTGTGTTCTACCAACAGAGCCACCCCCAAGCCCCAGCAGTGGACATCTTAATACAGAAAAAGGGTTTTTTATTGAATCCAATCAAAAGTTTACAGTTTGGAGTTTTTTCGATCTTATAAATATAGAAATAAGTGAAAAATTAATTTTGTGGTATTATACCAGGACTAACTTACTGAATGGCAAAATAAATTACACAGTTTTCATTTTTTCAAAGTGACTTTGACCAACAAGTGAAAAGCACATCATTCCTATTGAGCTCCACTGGGATCCTGTGGTATAAACCCATCCAACTATGGGGCCAAGAGCTCGTTGAGAGCAGCCGCGCCGAGGAAGATGACGGCTGCATGGAGCGGGAGGAGCGCTGGGCCGCAGGACGCCGAGGGGTGGCTCTTGGGACTTGGAGCGGGAACGGAGCCTGCAGCTGCTGCAATGAGAACACAGTCACTGGTCAAGCACTCTGCCGACACCGTCTATTCTGAAATAACAGACGTGAGAGACTGAAATACCTCCAGCCACGAGCAGGCTCAAATCCGTGCGGCTTATTACACATCTCAGAGCACATTTCCATCTGCTCTAAGGACACGCTGCTCTGGCTTTTACCTAGGATTCCCTAGGCTTGGAAACCTCTATATGGCCAAGACCGGTGTTTTTTTTTTTTTCCTACTTGGCAACAGTAGGGTTTGAAAGCTTGGCCTTACACCTACTATGCTGGGGCTCTGACCCTTGCTAGTTATTTTGGAGACAGCCTAGCAAACTTTGAACCTTGCTATTCCAGATCTCTAGTAGCTAGCTTGTAGGCATGAGGCACCAGCAGTTCAAGTTGTCTAGAGTATCTTGTCAGCTTGTAAGTCCTACAAGCTGATAAAACCTTGTTTCCTACATACACGTATCTGTGGAGAAGCTGCTTCCTTTTCATCGGAACTAGTGAAGAGGAGCCATGGAGACCGCCTATCAGATCATCTGCTTTACACCTAACACACCCTGGTTTATACCTGTGGTTTTGTTTGTTATATGAGGGAGGCTTGACTACTAGAAGTTTCTCCACATGGGTAAACCAGTCATAGTTCCTAAGTGGAACCAAGAGAAATAGCCAGTGCGTTGCGTAGGCACCTTCATACCAGCTTGACATGGTCACAAAAGCATGCGGAGACAGAGGGGGTTGTGTTCATACACTCATGCATTGCAGTTAGTGCTGCTCAGGTTGACAGACCTGTTGGACGACTACCAAAGGAATTGATTCTGCAGTGCTAGGCACTGCACATGCTAGGCAAGTGCTGTGCTGCGGAGCCAACACCCCCAGCCTTTTCGCCCCCTTGCTGTGTGGCACATGCTGGCCTCAAGGGTGTAATCCTGCCCCAGCCTGAGCAGCTTGGATTCCAGTGCCTCTGTTGCCACCACCTCCCCCCCCCCTCACCTAAGATTTAGTTGCAGCCGGAGCAGAGATGGAAGGCTACACTTCCTGAAGCTCCAGACAGCCCTACACAATGAAAACCCAGCCGACTTCCTGTGAGCTTTCAAGACATGAAACTACAACTTTATGTGACCTGATGGCAGCCTCACCCATAAAATACTTTCTAAACTGGCCACTGGTGGCTCGCGCCTGTGATCCCAACCCCTCGGGAGGCTGAGATCTGAGACTGCCAGTCAACACAGCCAGGCAGGGAGGACTCCAGTGAACCACCGCAAAAAGCTGAAGTGGAGCTGGGGCTCAGGTGGCAGAGGGCTGTGAGCAATGAAGCTCAGGGATGGCGCCCCGGCTTTGAATTTGAGGCTCAGGAGTGGCACAAAAAATGAAAATGGGTCAGACGCCAGAGGCTCACACCTGAAATCCTAGCTACTCGGGAGGCAGAGATCTGAGTGAAGATCATGGTTTGAAGCCAGCCCAGGCAGGAAAGTCTATGAAACTTAACCTCCAATAAGCCACCAGAAAACAAGTAGAGCGGTGGCTCAAAGTAGTAGAGGGCTAGCCTTGAGCAAAAAAAGACTCAGGGACAGTGTCTAGGCCCTGAGTTCAAGTCTTATGACCAACAAAATAAAAATAAAATGGTAACCCCTCTGTACACCACCTTGATAATGAAATTTTCCCCCCCCTTTGGGGAGGAGGAAGAACTGAGGCTTAAACCCCAAGCTTCATACTAGACAAGCAACTACTCTATTTCCCAAAGCACACCCTCAGCCCTTTAGGGTAAACTGCAACCCTACTTAGGCCTCCCTGCCCAGTCTCTACCTCCTGGGCAGTTGGGATTGCAGGCATGAGTCCCAATACCCAGCCTCTGACAGTTTTAATAAGCATTGACCTTAAGTTACCTACTGTCCCTTGTTTTTCTTTGATTTCCTTATACTTCCTGTATAGAGTGTCTTCCAATCTTAACTCCAAATGTATTTGCATATAAAAATGTAAACTCTGTCCACTGAGCCAGTGTATTTCTATATTGAGATTGTCATTTTTAAGTCATAAATTACAGTCAGGACATACTGGTTTTTATGGTACAGGTATATCTGATCTATGGGTCTGATCTGAGAATAATATAAAGGCATCATAAAACATTTGCTATTTCAAGAAAAGAGTTGGGTCGAAAGGATTGAGAACCACTGTATTGAGCAGTAAAATATCTATGTACCATAAAAATTTTAAAAATCAGTATTCAAGAAACTAAGTCACAAATAGACATATAAATGTTTGAGCATATCATCGTACTCACTGTTATTCACTAAGCTCGCAACTTTCTCCTACTGACGAAAAAGTACAATTTTCATCTGTTCTATATTGCAGAGACAGTTACCAAATGAAGAAATAATTCTTACTAGGATTGTCGATGTTTATTTGACTTCTCTCTCCTAAAAATAAAAACAGTGTCTAAGTTAGCTGCATTATGCACCTATTTAGTTAGCCAGAAGATACAGAGCTGGTTACAGGGTCTGCGTGGGCTGAGGAGGCTCGTGGTGGGCTTGAAAGCCAAGCGCCAGTGCCAGGAGCCTGGGGTAGACATATATATATATAGATATGTGTGTGTGTATATATGTGTGTGTGATAAAAATCTGGATGCAAGACAAGTGTGTAGCAGGAAGTGGACAAGTCTTGGGAGTTTGCGTCCTGCTTGTCTCTCTGTAACCTTGCTGTGTTTTACATCCTCATCTCTGAAGTGGCAAGAACAGGGATTCCTTGGGTAGAACGAGGTCTTGCACACTGCGCTGGCACTGCAGAGAGCCTTCTAGAAGAAGGCTACCCAGCTGTGTGCTGCTTGGGAGGCGGGGAACGAGCCTGGGCTCTCGATGGGGGCTCTGGTCTTCCTTTCTGCGGGTGGCAGTCCTGTGCACAGTCCGCCCCCCCAGCTCACCCGTAACAGTCCTGTGTCCTGTGCACAGTCTCTCCCCCCCCCTGCGGTGACAGTCCTGTGTCCTGTGCACTGCCCCCCCCCGCGGCTCTGCGGTGACAGTCCTGTGCACAGTCCCCCCCCCATGCAGCTCATGGGGCTCTGCGGTGACAGTCCTGTGTCCTGTGCAGTCTCCCCCCCCCGCGGTGACAGTCCTGTGCAGTCCCCCCCCCCGCGGCTCTGTGGTGACAGTCCTGTGTCCTGTGCACAGACCCCCCCCAGCGGCTCTGCGGTGACAGTCTTGTGTCCTGTGCACAGTCCCCCCCCTGCAGCTTACGGGGCTCTGCGGTGACAGTCCTGTGTCCTGTGCACAGTCTCCCCCCCCCAGCTCACCGAGCTCTGCGGTGACAGTCCTGTGTCCTGTGCACTGTCCCCCCCCCTGCGGGTGCAGCTCATGGGGCTCTGCGGTGACAGTCCTGTGCCCTGTGCACAGTTTCCCTCCCCCGCCCCCCGCGTGCTCCCGTAGCCCCCTCCTCGGTTCTACGCCGGGAAGCCTGGCGAGCAGCCCATGCGCTGGGCCTGGCGAGACCTCCAGGCTTCCCCGGGGTAGGGGCGACCCGGCCGAACGCCCCACGGCACCCTTAAACCTGCGCTGACACCAAGACCGCGGCCAGGGGCCTCCCCCACGGAAGGGCGATTACCAGGCTTCCCGTCCGGCCGCACCTTCTTTCTTCCTGAATGGGAAGGAGGAGGAATTCCGTGAACGACCAGCGCTGCCTTTGCGACGGCACCGCGGTCTCCTCCCGAAGGGGCCGCCCTGGACCCGGACGGTGGAGGCTCGCGGGACGGGGGGAGGGGGAGCAAACGTCAACGCAAGACGGTAACTTGAGGGTGGGGACGGGCGGAGGGAGAGATTAGGGTGGACAACAAAGGAAGCGCCGCCCCCCCACGCCCCCGCCCCACGCCCCGGCTCCCCGCGCGCCCCCTGGGCCCCGCCCGGCGCGGCTTACCGGGCAGCGAGAAAGGCTCCGCAGCGCTCAGTCCTAGAACACGGATTTGCAGGCGTTCGAGTCCGCTCCGCTCCGGGGGCGCCCCGCGGCCCCCCAGCCGCCCCCAGGAGTGCGGGCGCGGAGGCCCCCCCCACTCCCCCTGCAGGCCCGCCCGGCTCCGGACCCGGCTCCCCTCCCGGCTAGGCGCGCCGCCCACGCCTCCTTACCTGGGGCCTCGGTGGGGTCCCGGCAGGTCGCATCTAAGGGCGGGAAACGCACCGTGAGCGGCGCTGGCCGGGTATGCGCCCCACCGCGCCCCGACCCGGCCCCGCGGTCCGTCCCGCAGCCCTGCGGCCGCCCCGCCCAGCGTCTACTTTCCACTTCACTGTCTTGCGCGGATTTTGTCCCGGGGCCTTGGGATCCGGGGCAGGGCCTTGGGGGCCGGGGCGGGGCCGGGGCGGGGTTGGGGGGCTGGAACGGGGCTGGGGCGCCTGGGGGGCTCCGTGGGAACCCGGGCCGCCGCGCTCGCCTCCCCGCCCCCGCTGGGAAGGGGCCGGGCCTTACCCTCCTCCGCGAGCTTCTGACTCTCCTCACCTAGGCCAAAACAAACGCGCGTCAGTGGGGGCCCGGACGCGCGGGCAACCGTGGCAGAGCTGCGCCGGGGGAGGGCATGGGGGGAGGGCTTGGGGGGCGGCGGGCTACTGTGGCAGAGCTGAGCCGGGGGAGGGCTTGGGGGCGGCGGGCTACTGTGGCAGAGCTGAGCCGGGGGAGGGCATGGGGGGAGGGCTTGGGGGGCGGCGGGCTACCGCGGCAGAGCTGAGCCGGGGGAGGGCATGGGGGGAGGGCTTGGGGGGCGGCGGGCTACCGTGGCAGAGCTGAGCCGGGCGGTGGCGGGCGGGGGGTGGGGGGAGGGCGGCCGGCCGCGGGCACCGCCCTGAGGGGCGCACGGCGAACGGGCTGGGCCCCCCCACCACGCACGGCGGGTCACTCCCTACACCGAGGGAAGCCGGAGGAACGGCGGCTACAGTGGGCCCGCAGGTTGGCGGGGCTCGGGCTGGAGGCCTGGCTTATGCATCGCCCCGACGGTGGAGGGAGAGCAAGAGGCCTCGAGCTCGAGCCCCGCGGGGAGGGGGGGCAGCCCGGCGGACGCACAGGTCCCGGGGCCCCGCGGGGGGGGGGGGCAGCCCGCGTATCACAGGTCCCGGGGCCCCGAGCTCGAGCCCCGCGGGGGGGCGGGGCAGCCCGCGGGCACACGTCCCGGGGATCGCGCCGAGGCTGAGCCGCCTCCTCCGTGAGGAAAACCGCATGGCGGCCGCACGGGCCTAACACGGTGGCGAGGAGCTCGAGGCGAGGGAGGGGCTGGCGCGGCGTCCGTGGGTCCGCGCAGACCGGAGCGCATCGGGTCGCCCAGGCCGGGAGGGCCGGCTCGGGAGGGGGGGTGGGGGAGTGGGCAGCCGGCGCCTCTGACCTCCCAGGCCGCGGGGTCGGGCACGGACGCCGCCTTCCGAGTTGTATCATGTGTGGGCGTTTTCTGACTTGACGGGAGCGGGGCCTGCGCGGTGTGAGCCATGGCCAGCCTGGCGGGAGGCCGCGGGCACAGGCCCCGGGCGGGCTGCACACGCGCCCCGCACACGCGCCCCGGGCGGGCTGCACACGCGCCCCGCACACGCGCCCCGCACACGCGCCGGGGGGGGCACCCTCCTGGAACCCTGTTCACCGCCCAGGCCCTCCCAGGCGGGGGGCGCCCGTCCCTTCCTCCCGCCGCCCCCCCCTCTGCCCTCTGGGGTCATCGCTGTCTAGCACCGACCCATGCTCCCCTGTGAATGCGGCTGCGCTTCTGTGAAACCTCGCAGCACAGTTCCAAAGTCACTTGCCTCTGTTTTCTTAGAAATCTTAATTAGCCCCAGACCAATCGTCTTCTTTGTTCTGAACCAGGTTGGCTGTAGGCCGGGTTTGAACGTGCCTGACACGGCTTCCACGTGCACACTGCTGTCTCTCTGGTGTCTCTGGGTCACCGCAGATAGAGCCCCCACTGTGCCTCCCGGCGCGGCTCCCCCCTCCACCCAGAGCTTGCACACTTCCCAGATGCCCACGGAGATCAAGTTCCTTTAGCAGCGGCTGCTTCTCCACTTCCTATCTGCCACCATTGCTTTATCAACACTACTAAGAAATGTACGCGCTAAACAACCTAGAAAGGATTTGATTTTTTTAAATTAACAGCGTACACACCAGGGACGTAGACATAGATGGGTTGGATATCATCTGAAATGCAAAATTTTTTTTAATACATGCTCCTATGTCACGGTCTGTGAGTGTGTGTGAGTGTGTGTGTGTGTTGTGTGCCTGTATGCTGGTCCTGGAGCTTGAACTTGGGGTCTGGGTGCTGTCCTGGAGCTTTGTACCACTTAAGCGGCAGCTGCGTGGACTTTTCGATGAGGGCTAGCTTTGAACCGTGATCCTGTCCCCTCATCCTCCTCAGCAGCCGGGACTACAGCAGGGCTGCCTTCCCCTAGTGCTGGCTGGGGTGACCCCGGGACTCTCCAGGGTTGAGTAACCGCAGGCGAGGGCTGGAGGCAGAACTCTCCACCAGAAAATAGTAACGGGCACGTGGCTGCCCTACTCCATCTCTACAAACTGACACTTACAGGGTTATCATTCCCTCACCAACATTGTAAATTCTTTTTTTTTTTTTTTAGTTTATGCAGGAAATAAATGTTTATTTCCCAGACATTTTAACATATGAGGATGAGAATTTTTCATACACTTAGTTGACTCTAAATAGTCTCATATTTTCCATTAATACCTGTTTTTTTTTCTTTTTACCCAATGTATTATTCTCCCTCCAGTCTTTACAAGGACATTTGGCCTTCAGGAGCTCAGGCCTCTTCCAGCCTTATTCTAGGCTGTGCTTCCCTTCCCATCATTCTGCTTCACTAATAACAGGAGGATCAAGCAAATAACTGTAAGCTTCCAGAGAGAGCGAACATATCACATAGAAAAGAACAGCAACTAAAATGATTTCAGTCTTACCAAAAGCAATAAATAGATATTAGAAGATAATAGGACAGTGTTTTCAAAATTCTGAAGGAAAATGATCTCAAACCCAGAATTCTTTTTTTTTTCCTCAAATTTTTATTATCAAACTGATGTACAGAGAGGTTACAGTTTCATACGTTGGGCATTGGATACATTTCTTGCACTGTTTGTTACCTTGTCCCTCATGCCCCCCTCCCTCCCCCCCTTTCCCTCCCCCCCCGGTGTTCAGTTCACTTAAACCAAACAGTTTTGCAAGTATTGCTTTTGTAGTTATTTATCTTTTTTTACCCTGTGTCTCTCAAATTTGGTATTCCCTTTGAATTTCCTATTTCCAATACCAATAAACACGGTTTCCAATATACTCAGATAAGATTATAGAGACAGTGTAGGTACAACCATAGGAAGGTGATACAAGAACATCATCAATAATAGAAACTACACATACACATAGGACGTTGAAAGTAGTTACAACTGTGATATATCAATTGTTTCCATAACATGGAGTTCATTTCACTTAGCATCATCTTATGTGTTCATAAGGGTATAGCTATTGGGCCTTGTGATGCTCTGCTATGGCTTGCCTAAGCCTGTACTAATTATTCCCAATAAGGGAGGCCATAGTGTCCATGTTTCTTTGGGTCTGGCTCACTTCACTTAGTAAAACTTTTTCCAATTCCTTCCATTTCCGTACAAATGGAACAATGTCATTCTTTCTGATAGAGGCATAAAATTCCATTGTGTATATGTACCACATTTTCCTGATCCATTCATCTATGGAGGGGCATCTGGGTTGGTTCCAGATTCTCGCTATGACAAATTGTGCTGCGATGAACATTGTTGTGCTGGTGGCATTACTGTGATTTTGTTTGTGGGCTTTTGGATAGATACCCAACAGTGGGGCTGCTGGGTCATAGGGGAGTTCTATATTGAGCCTTCTGAGGAATCTCCATACTGCTTGCCAGAGTGGCTGAACCAGTTTACATTCCCACCAACAATGAAGTAGGGTTCCCTTTTGGCCACATCCCCTCCAACAATTGTTATTATTAGTTTTCTTGATATATGACATTCTTGCTGGGGTGAGATGGAATCTCAATGTTGTTTTGATTTGCATTTCCTTTATGGCCAGTGATGTAGAGCATTTTCTCATATGTCTGTTGGCCATTCTCATTTCCTCATCAGAGAAGTTTCTTTGTAGGTCTTTAGCCCACTTGATGAGGGGGCTATTGGTTCTTTGCGGATTTGTTTTGGAAGAAGGTAATTTTTTTAGTTCTGCATATATTTTAGAGATGAGGCCTTTGTCCGTTGAATGGCTGGTAAAGATCTTCTCCCAGTCTGTGGGCTTTCTGTTTATCTTGCGAGCTATGTCCTTTGCCGTGCAGAAGCTCTGCAGTTTGATGCAGTCCCATTTGTCCAACCTTTCTTTGATTTGTAGCCTTTCAGGGTCTTTGTTAAGGAAGTTCTGTCCTGTGCCAAGGAGCCCAAGTGTCAAACCCAGAATTCTGTTCTGAGACTATTTGTGAATTTTACTTGAAGGTAGAATATGTTTTAAAAATATCTAAAGTCTTGTGTAACTTTTGGTGAATCTCCATCAAAAAGACAAAGTAAGCCTGGCACTGGTGCTTATAATCCTAGCTTCTCAGGAGACTGAGATCTGAGGATTGCAGTTCGAAACCAGCCTGGGCAGGAAAGTCCATGAGACTCTTATCTCCAGTAAACTATTCAGAAAAAGCTGGAAGTGATGCTATGGCTCAATTGGTACATCACTAGCCTTGCTCACAAAGAGGCTCAGGGACAGCACCCAAGCCCCTGAGTTCAAGTCCCAGTACCATTAAAAAAAAAAAAAGACAAAGTAAACCAAAACCAAAGAAGGCAGGCAATATTGGAAACAGGAGATCCATTGTGAAAAAATGTTAAAAGGATTATTTAAGGAGAGAGCTATGTCAGGGTGAAAAGGGAGATAATCTAGAATGATGCAGGTCCAAGGGTGTAAGGAGTGACTTCTCAGTGTTTTATACCTGTCATCGTAGCTACTCATGAAGCTGAGATCTGAAGATTGCATTTTGAAGTCATACTGAGCAAAAAAGTCCTCAAGACTATTTCCACCCATGAGTAGAAAAAGCTGAGAAAAATACTGCTATGATGTGGATGTGGTAGTACTTGCCTATAATCCCAGCTACCTGGGAAATAGGGAGGACAGCAGGTTGGGGCCAACCTGGGGAATACTAGTGAGATCTCATCTCAATCAGTAAACCCAGGGTGATGTGGGGTGTCTATCATCCCAGGGAAATGGAAAGCTGTAGGTATTAAGATTAAGGTCCAAGACTTGTGAAAGCAAAAGTAAGACCCTATCTGAAAATAATACTGTGCAAAAAGGGATAGGGGCATGGCTCAAGTGGTAGAATGTCTGTCTAGTAAATACAAGGCCCAATGATCAAACCCCAATAGTAGCAAGTAAAAAAGAAGAGGTGTGGTAGAGGAGCTTCTATGTGGACAGTTATATTATTGTCTGTGGTGACAGCAGATGTTCTATTATCCAGTAGAAATATATCAGCAATGTATGTGACTAAAATCTTTCTAGTGGACATACGAATAAAATGAAAATAAAACAGATGAAATTAATTTTAGTGGTATGTTTAACAATAAATACTAGTTTCAACATGGAAAATTATATTTTTGTAGTTTTCTAGCAATATTTGTATTCTTGAATATAGTATATATATATTTATATCCAACATTGTAAATTCTTAAGAAAAACCCAAACGCCTTGATTTGACTGAGGCACGGATGGAGTCAGCTGAAGCAGAACGGGAAATTAGAGATACACAGCTCCCAGAACCTGCTCACGGTCATCTTTAGTTTTTCAAACCCACGAAGTCTGGTGGTCTTGGGATAACACCACCCTGAGGGCCAGGGATTTCCTGATTCTGTCCTTTCACTGGAAGGAGATAATGTTGACTCTGCAGGAAGTAGAGTGCTTCTCTAGGGGATTGCAGGGCTGGCCTAGGAGGCCAAGCTGGGCCATCTCAAGGATGACCGTCAGGCAAGAACCCCCTGCCGCCCCCCCACGCCCCCCCCCCCCAGTGGTGGAGATGGTAACAAATGTGGATATGCAACAACATGCCTGACTTCCTCCCACTCCCCTCTCCTCCCTCCTCCCTCTAAAGCCTCTGCACAGGGCCCCCCCCCAATACAGCGCTAATAGCTAGCGTGTGTAAAGGGGGGATGGTGGGGCCGCGACAGGCAGGGGAGGTGGATGGGAGGCGTGATACTGATCAAGATGAATTAGAAACACCCATGTTGAATGGGAACCCTTTGAACAACTACTTAAAGATAATATAAAAATGACAACAAAAATTTAAAAAGGTAAAATAAGAAGCCCCTTCACAAACCTGAGTCGCTTGAGATGAGGCTCTCTGAGATAATAATCCCTCCCCCGCTTTTCTTTTCTGAGGGCACAGGCCCTTGAGTAAGTCTCACTTCCTCTCCACTGACTCTCACCTCCTGAGGGTTAGCTTTCCAGAGGAAGGAGGATGACTTGTGTACAGGAGAAAAGCAAAATCGAGCCTTGAAACAATGGCGCTGATAGGGGCATAGTGGTGGCCCAGCTCCAGTACACGACGGCACTGACAAGGTCCCCGCAGCCCTTACAGAGACAAGCACTTAGTGCACGCGTTACCTGGATTCGTGACGCACTCCTCGGTTTTCAGTCCTGAAACACAAAGATACAAGTTTACATACAATACAGTCTGGTAAAACGTTCTACTTAATCTGTGACTATTGTGAATCTAAGCTGTCAACTTCCAGTCTGTTAGATTCATAATTTAGTGGAATACAAATTTCAGGGAAAAAAAGGGTTTTTTAATTCAGCCACCAAATAGCTGCGCCTACCTTTTCTTTGTATCCACGGAAATTGGCTACAAGGCATACCTTTTCCAACTAAGCTGTGAGGTGACTGCAGAGTCATGAGGGGGACTTAGTCAAAGGACCCATCTAAGCTGGCTTTATTTCTGACCCACAGCTTAAGTTGCTAAATTTCTAAGTAGTGTGTTATGTGCTAAAGCATGACTAATACAGTTTAAAGGCTATTTGTCTACCATACAACCAGTTCTCACCAAACACTCACCTAGGTGTTGCTAAGGACATAGTTTATAGACATGCTTGAAATCTAAAGTCAATTACCTTTAAGTAATGGAGATCATCAAAGATAACAAGAGCTGATGCTTCTCACAAGAAGAGATGGAGGATAGATAAATTTGAAATAGATCACAAGCTCCCTCACGACTGTCATCCTAGCTGCTCAGGGGGCTGAGATCAGAGGATCACGGTTCAAAGCCAGCCCACAGCTACCAAGTAGGAAAGTCTGTGAGAATCTTATCTCCAGTGAATCACCCCCCCAAAAACCCACAAGTGAAGCTGCAGCTCCATTCATGGAGCACGAGAGCCTTGAGCAAAGAAGCTCAGGGAGAGCGTCCCGGCCCTGAGCTTAAGCCTGAGGCTTGGCATGCACTTGTGCACTTGCACGCTCACAGATGCACATTCACACCCCACACACAATGACACCTTTGAGAAACTCTTTTCGCAGACAGACGCGTAGTTACATCTTACTCTGGGGAACGAGATTCTGACTGAACCCAGGATTTTCGTCACCTTTAATAGCTTTGTTGTTGTGCTAGACACCGGACACACAGCCTCTGCAAGGCTTGCTTCGTTCCCAGGCCTCAGAAGCCGGGCAGTGTGGGCCCCGCGTTCCCCCCAGTGACCTGTAGGTGTCAGCAGAGGAATCCATAGAAATCAATCCCAGTTCCTCAGCTTCAACCACCACCCCGCAGGGCCGAGGCTGAGTCCTCAGTGCTCTTCAACAGGGTACATGTGAGTCTTCACAAAGCCTCCCTTGTGGTTATTCTGAACTTTTAGCTTCCGTGTAGCCTCGGGCCACTTCCTTTCCCCATGTACACACACACACACACACACACACACACACACACACACACTCTACGTGGGTCTGAGCCCTGGCTGCATCTCTTTTGTTCTACTCACAGCTAGAGTCTGTGGGTTTCTCTGCCCACTCCAGCCCACCGGCTAGGCACCAGTGCTGTCCTTGGTGGCCAGGGCTTTTCTCTAACCAGCTCTCCGTGGAGCATCCAAGGAGATACCATTTCTGACATCTCTGCAAGTTGGTTTCTACCTAGGATCGATTAGGACAATTTAACATTGGGGTGGAGGAGGGAAATCCGAGTTTGTGGTTTTGCCAATTTCCACCACACAGCAGTGCCTTTGAGGCAGGCACAACGCACAGGGACCCTAAGCAAAAGGGCCATAAGCAAAACACACTCTCCACATTACCAGGAAAGCTGACAAAACTGGGCATGTGCAGATGCCTGTTTGTTATATCAACTGCACTTGTCAACTGACCTGTTCATTAGAGAAATCACCACCCAAACTCCATCCAATGACCTACCCTCCTGGTTTTTGTTTCTTATTTTGGTGTCAGTCCTGGGTCTTGGACTTAGGGCCTGAGCACTGTCCCTGTCAAGGCTAGCACTCTACCACTTGAGCCACAGCACCACTTCCAGCTTTCTCTGTGTATGTGGTGCTGAGGAATCAAACCCAGGGCTTCATGCCTGCTAGGCAAGCACATTCCCAGCCGCTTGGCAACCTTTTTCTGTCTCTCTCTCACTACATTTCACATCTTGCCTGAATTCTTCTCTTGGCAATGTTAATGACTGCCCTGACTTCCCGTGATGCCTTCTCCACTTCCTGTGGTGTCAAGTTACCCACGAACAACCCATCTACAATATTCTTCAGAGAGAGAGAGAGAAAGAGAGAGAGAGCTCTCACAAAACTAATAGAGCTTGTTGTAATAATGATCAGTTATCGTTACTATCTTAATTATGTAACTTAGAAGTGAAACTTTGGGATCACAAGTATGTATGTACAGGAAACTGTATAGTGCGTATGGGATTTGGCCTCCAGCATCCCGTGGGGGTCTTGCAACATAGCCCTTCGATAAGAAGATAGGGAACTATGTAACTGGGCTTTGGCCAGATTTGAGCTACTCCTATTGAAGAGAAACCTGAAAGAAAACAGGTGCCTACAATTAGTTCCCATGAGCTAACTGGCTGGCTCTAGGTGGCTTGGCTGGATCAAGTCCCCTATGTGGTTGCACTTTTCCTTTCAACATTCCTTCACACATTCCAGCCAGTCATGACGGCACACGCTATCATCTCAATACGCTGGAGGCAGAGGCAAGAGAATCACACACTTAAGGTCAGCCTGGGCTACACAGCAAGTTCCTGGCCAGCCTAAGTGCCTCTGAGGTCTGCTACACGAGATCAAGGCCCTCCTGCCCTGAGGTCTACTACAGGTCTACTGCTCGACCCTGCAACAGTGGGCTCGACTCAGCTCTGCAACCACACTCCCAAGGCCAACTGCTCACCAGTCTGTGGAGTGTTGGAGAAGAAGGCAGGCAGTGGACGCAGCCTAGTGTGTTGCAGCAGGACACCACCAGACACAGGTCAACACAAGCCCTCCCAGTAGTCCCTGAAGATTCAAATATTCTTCCTACAGCCCCTACCATCTCCGTGACAAGGAAACGAGACTATTCGAGGGTGCAGGTGCCACCCTAGCTTAACAGTCCAGACACTGCAGAACTGGCCCAGGAGTGCGGCTTCTCTCCCTTCGGTGGCCTGGGCCTGCATCCCACTCAGGAAAGCCGAAAGCCCTGAGTATTTATAGTTCATTCATAATCCGCCCAGCCCCGATACACTTTACCAACCCAGCATTTTGTTTGCTCTCAACGCTCAACGGGGGCTGGTGGTTACACAGCTGCAAATTATAGAGGAAAGAGCGTCGGATCCACAGGAGGCCACTTCCATAAGAGAAAGAGATTTCATGAACCCTTTACTCACATATATCAAGGATAAAACCTTTGTGTTGAACTAGGGAAGGGGGGGGGCGACACCAGCACGGAAAGACACAGGGTCAAGGGTGAACCAATGCAACAGCAGTACTTACAAGACAGTGTGCTCTAAACCAACTGCCCAACTGGGGGGAGGAAGCGGGGGAGAGGGGAGGGGGGAGAACAGTGAGGGAGGAGGGAACAAGTTGGATGAGAAATGTACTCACTGCCTTACGTATGAAACTGTAACCCCTCTGTACATCACCTTGACAATAAACAAATTAATTAAAAAAGCCTTTGCATTTTCATAACTTTGGAAAGAAACAAAATATTCCAAACCTTCCAGGAAAAAACCAAGTCTTGGGCTGGGGGATGTAGCTCAGTCGGGGGTTGCTTTTCTAGAATGCGCAAGGCCCTAGGTCTGATCCCTAGAACCATAAAACGAAACAACAAAAACTCCCACAACAGGTGTCACTGAAAAGTTGAGTGACTAGAGTAGTGTTGTACTTTTTAATAACAGCTCCAGAATCTAGAAATCACTCAAGGACCTCTTTAAAGTTACAAAGAAAAAGAATCTCTGAAACCGAAACTCAAATCTACAAAAACTATCATTCAAGCTTAAAAGTAGGTTTTTGGTGTTGGACAAGGCCCCATTTCTCAGAGCCCTTCTGCAGAGCCCCACAGCCCGTCCCACCACGCAAAGCAGGAATGGTAAGGAAGAGGTGCAAACCCAAGAAGCAGGGCGAAGCCCGGCCCGGAGGGCAGTGGGGAGAGACCCCAGGATGCGCTGCAGGCCCACAGAGCTGGATGACAGGGGACAGGGGGCGGGGGAAGATTCAGTAGAGAAGGGGAGGAGGAGAAGAGGGGGAGGAGGAAAGCCAGGAACAAAAAACTATCTGATTTACTTAAATGTATTATGAGATTTCTGTCAAAGGATTTCCGAGGTAAATTAGCTATGGGATATAAAAAGGCAAAGAAAGAAAGAACTGGTAACTGACCCGGGGAAGAGAGGCACTTCGCATAGCAAACAGCTCCCTTGGGTTTAGCTGACTCGTCTTGGCTCTACTTGGAGAAGTGGAGTGGGGGAATGGTGGTTGTCAAATACATGGTGCAAACTGACCTAACAACCATCTCTTCCCCTCCTCCACCTCCCTTCCTCCTCCTCCTCTTCCTCCTCCCTTCCTCCTCCTCCTTCCTTCCTCCTCCTCTTCCTCCTTCCTTCCTCCTTCTCCTTCCTTCCTCCTCCTCCTCCCTTCCTCCTCCCTTCCTCCTCCTCTTCCTTCCTTGCTCCTCCCCCCCACCCCCGCATCTCCTTCTTTTGAGGCAGGTTCTCTATGCATCTCAGGCTGGCCTTGTTGCTTCTGCTGAGTTCTGGGATGATAGGCATGTCTCACCACACCTGGTCCCTGCGATAGCCATTTCTAATTCTTGTCTGCTTCCTGTACACATGAAGGCTAACAAGCTAATTGTGCCTCTCCTTTCTAAAACTTTCTTGTGGCTACGGGTGACCAAGAAACTTTAGTCTTAAAGCTTTTTCCCCAAAGCCTTTAGTAGACTTTACTTTGGACTGAATAGGTAGCTCTGTCTATCACCTGCTTGTTCGCTATTGGACGTGGATTGATCCTAGACAGGCAGCAACTCACACTAAAAGCGTGCACACACAATCCAACACTGGAGGATCACAAGGACAGAAGAGCCCGAGTTACTGATGACGGAGAGGGCCACTGCGTCAGATAGTCTAGCTCTACACTGAGGAAAACTGTCAGCGGGGTTTGCTGTCGAGGAGGAACGGGGTAACGACTTCTTCACAGATACAGAGAACATAAGACATCTTCTTTAGTGGGAATTCAATGGAAAATGTCTAATTTTTTTTTGTCAGTTGTGGGGCTAGAACTCTGGGCCTGGGCGCTGTCCCTGAGCTTTTCGGCTCAAAGCTGGTGTTCTACCACTTGAGCCACAGCACCACTTCCCTAAATGTTTTTAAATACACAAATAACATGCTAGTTACTCAGATATACAGTAGTTAATACTTGAAAAAAATGAAATAAGTAAACACGGACACCATGGAGGAGACAAATCCAGCGCTAGACGGGGCAGGGCCTGTCGCTTTCCATCATAAACCTTAGAGTAACCTTGCATCGTAACCTTCCCATCATCAACCTACCGGTTGCCGACACCAGCCCTATGGACATTTGGGCCAGATGATTATTCACTCTCCTTGTGGGTGGGGCTTTGCTGACCCCACCCACTATTTGCCAACAGCAATCCCATTTGCCCCCGTTGTAACTATGTTCTTTCTTTTTTCCAGACCATGCCAAAAGAGCCTGCAGGAGAAACTTGCCTGTTTGAAAGCTACTGCCTTGTAACAGTACCTCTCGTTCTTTTAAACTTTCATTCATCCTTTTTCTCTGATGTGATGGCTAAGCAGCCGCAGGAAAGGGGCTAGGCATGGGAGCTGCCTGCCTTGGTTCTCCTTTCAAACACCTCTGTCTTGGACCTGACCCCTCTCCCTTCCCCGAGGAGCAAGCCACAGAGACGCTTACCACCTAGAAACGAGCACTCGTAATGGCTGCAGGTCTTGTTTGTGCTCTGAAGGAGAAGGTTCTTCCCGTTCCCTTCTTGTGACACTTGAAACACCTCGTTCAGCGGCACTAACACTGCTTTGGTCAAGGAATGTCTCCACGGCCACGCCGAAGCACGTGTGGATGGTGAGCCCGACGCGCCCGTCGCCGGCGGCCTGGAGTCCGGCCGCCCGTGCCAGGGTGAAGCTGCCCAGCCTGGCGTGGCCCTGCCTGGGCTCGGCCGGGGCGGCGGGCCTCGAGGCGTACACCGCGGGCGCGTAGCTCTCTGCACAGTGTCCTCGCAGCAGCTGCGGGGCTCTGGTCAGGTAAAAGTGGAAGGCCTTGAGCTGGAAGTCATAGATGTAATCTTTCCGGGATTTCCCGGCCACCTCCACGGCTTTGTTGAACAGATGAGAAATGGGAGTTTGTTCTTGAGCTTCGGAAATGTACAGCAGCAAGGCTATCCCGTGGTTGTCCTTAAAACTCCTAGGGACAGAGACCCGAGGCTTCCGGGCCTCCCACTTGCTTCTGGCATTTTCCCACGCAGCTCGGAAGAGCTGATGGCTTGCTTTCTCCTCCTCGAGCAGCTGGGGAACATATTTCATCTCCATCCTGTTAGAACATTTCAGGTATTCATCGTCAAATGCATCACCAGCCATGTCTAACATCTCAACCTTCACCTTCAAGGGAAAAGGAAAGTGATACTCTTGAAATAAGGGATTTAGTGAATATGATTTTCTTTCCTGCCATTATCCCCAGAGAATCTCTCCTTACGTGTAACCAGCTTTGGATATAACTTTGATGAAGTGTACTCCATTGCTATTGATAACCCTTCTCAGCTGTGACGTATTTATAAAGAAGAGTAAAGGCCAGAGGATGAGAGGTGTGGGAGGAGTGTGCCTATAACTCCTTTGTCTGAGCTCTGTGGTGCAGAGGAAATGCAAGCACTTGGTGGCACTCCTAGCTCACGCCCTCGAGACTGAGACTAAGGTGAAATACTGTATGTAAATACCGTACATAACAAATAAGCACATGGTCACTAACGTATCTTTTTTTTTTTCTCTGAGAATGCTCTCTCCTTTGTCCATACGGCAGGGGTGGGGTTTACTCTTGGTATTTCCAAACATTCTGAAACAAGGAAAAGGAAATTTTTCATCCTGCAAAATGACAAGCTCTGCAGGCAACACCGGCTTGGAGCTTTCAGTAATTATCCTTCTCGTCCCATAGGGGAGACAGAGTAAAGAAAGGCAACAAAGAAGGACTTGCAAAACAGAGAGAGGCAGGAAAGAAAGATGAGGCCTGAAAAACACAAGGCCCTTATGCCAGTCCTAAGAACCAATAAATCCCCTTCTTTCTTGAGCAAGTTTGAACTGTGTTTCTGTTACATGCAACAGAAATGCCTCATGCATCCTCTGAATGATGCGCATGCTCCTAGGCCACAAGAAGCAGAGTAGTGTCACATTAATTTGAAGCCAGATATAGGTGGGTTCAATTCTATTTCTATTACTAACCACATGCTAACAACATCTGGAAAAGTTACTCGCCATTCTGAGTTTAAAATTTTCATTTGTGAATTCGGGTAAGAGTATACATTTTTTTTGATATAGTAGGATTTTAATCTAGAGCCTTACACTTGCTTGGAAAGTGCTCTGCCACTTGAGCCCTGCCCTAGCCCCTTCACACTAGCTTCACCAGGGTCAGCCTCTGACTATGGCTCTCTTATCTATGACCTATGTGTCTTGCAGACATATGCCCACCGTGTCTTCCTTATTGATTGAGATGGGGGTTTTATTAACTTTTTGCCCAGGTTGGCCTCAAATTGTGCTCCTCTCCATCTCTGCCTCCCGAGTAGCTAGTATTACAGGCAAGAGTCACTACATCCAGCTGAGTAAGTAATTTTAATTGTCAATTGTTGTGAGAATTATATTACGTACTGAAGGGGCTGGAAATGTGGCCTAGTGGTGGAACGCTTGCCTAGCCTGCATGAAGCCCTGCATTCGATTCTTCAGCACCACATAAACATAAAAAGCCGGAAGTGGCGCTTGTGGCTCAGGTGGCAGAGTGCTAGCCTTGAGCAAAAAGAAGCCAGGGACAGTGCTCAGGCCCTGAGTTCAAGCCCCAGGACTGGCAACAAATAAACAAACAAACAAACAAACAAAAAACACCCCATACTGAATATATTCAAAGTAGTTAGCTCAAATTTGAACTACATCAATCAGTCAACAAACTCATGTGGTTACTGATTATTATTTTATGACAGGGATTATATGTTATCTGTTTTTCTGAATAAAACTCCTAACTTATGTTGAATGCTTGAAATCCAAGAACCTAGCAAAGAACCTGGAAAATATCAGCATAAACTAAGTAAGAGCCCTATAATCTGACTTGATAGATCAAAAACTATGATGAGCGAATCTGCCCAAGAACACTACCTATGTATGGGTTTCTACAAAGAAAAATGCTTGTTTTCTACTCTCCCATACCTGTATGGGCAGGTATGTGAGCATAGGAGACTCAACTGGAGACTTCATGGAGGAATCTAGTGAGGCGCTGAGAAGGCTACAAGTTCCATATAAATGAGTTATTGGGGGAGGTACATGCAAGGGGGAGGGGAAAAATTCTTTTAAAGTAAACCAAAAACGGTATCATTTCCCTACTATTCCTTCTCTCCCTAAAAATCAAACTTCTTGAGGGAAGTACCTAGTCCAGCCGTCTCCCCATCGCTTCCCATTTTCATCTCAACCTTCCCCTTACTTCCCCCGCCCCTGCCCCCATTCCTCTTCCCAGGGAGCTCTCACTCTGGCTCTTGGGAAAAGGCTTTTCTTCTTAGGCTCCTCTGCAAGGCCCATGCATTACAGCTGCCCACTACGCTGGCATGTCTCAAGGCCACTTGTTTTTCTAACCTTCAACTCTATCCCAGGGCAATTATGCGTATGTTTTCCTATCACCTAAGTACTCTGACTTGTCTTGTAATTGCCAGGTCTATGTACTAACTGCCTACTTAATGCCTCCATGTGAATGCCCAAGAAAAGATGCTGCTAACCTAGCTAACTGGAAGCAAGAGTCTCACAGACTTTCCTGCCCGGTCTGGCTCTGAACTGTGATCCTCAGATCTCAACCTCCTTGCTACTTAGGCGAGGATCACAGGCGTGAGCCACCAGTGCTTGGCAGCCACTGCCATTTTTAAAAGATGAGGAAACTGGAGAATGGTGGAAGAAGTGACTTTGATCAAGATGCACTGTACACATAAATGGGCATTTTAAACTGAAACTCCTTCGTACAACCATTTGGAATAATAAATATGAAGAAACTAGGACACAGAGAGATTGAGTCTCGTATGGAGTTGGGACTTGGCTCTGGCAGTCTTGGTGCCAAACTCTTGTCCTCTGAACCGAAAGGCTCTGTTGCTTTTAGGACATCTTCACCTTTCTAATGATTTAGACCACTGCCAGTTATATGGCACTTTTAACAGAGTGTAATTTTTTTTCAGGAGAGTACTTTATATGCATATAGAAAAATAATGAAACCCATTAAAAATGTTAAAAAAAATAGAGGAGATGAATTTGGTTAAAACAAGTGTACAAATATCACAATGAAACCCCTTATACAAGCAATATATGCTCATATACATTAATAAATCCTTATGGAAAGTTAGACAGTTATAAACTCCACTTTATAGATTAGAAAACTGGGACAGAATTAGAAGTTGCTTTGGTAAATAGCCACAGAACATTCTGCTAGGGAAGTCGCTAAGACCCCTGTTATTCCTGGGTTTGTAGGTCAAATTCTCCTCATGGGAATTTGAGCTTCAGGAGATCAAATCACTGCTGTCTCAGAGTCAAGAAATTCACCTTCCGCTGCAGCACAGAATGTACCAGATTCAGCCTGGCACCGAGGCCTGGTTTATCTTTAAGACTTGAACCTAAGACATCAGGCCCTGAAACCCCTTCCCATATTACTCACGTCATATTAAGAGCTAATCTGGTATGTTCCTATCTTCCTTCTGCATTAAGCTAGTATCCACATGTTTAATTTTAGACATAAAACTTTTCTGGCCAGATACCACTGCTGATTGTGTTCTGAACAGTGTGTTCTTTGAGCAGTGATAAAACTCACAAATGCTACCACTATTCAGAAACAATTGAATGGATGCTAAAAAGCAGGCACAAAAGTTTAGCAGAACAAGCTGATTATTACTTTCTTCCTTTGATTTATTCAATGAGAACTGATGACATCCAACTGCCAAAAATTTATTATAAACATGTGGAAATTACTTAAGTATTTCAAAACAGTAATAAAACACATGCATTAAAATTGTTTTGCAAAAAGCATACTGCAAATGCACATTAGAGCCATAAGGAACCACTTCGTGACCACTTAGATGCTTAACAGAAGCCAGGCCTAAGCCACAGGGCGGCATGTGCCTGTGTTCTGTTACTTGGAAGGTGAGAGACAGGAGGAATGTGGTTTGAGGCCAGCCCAGGGAAAAAGGTCAGCAAGATCCCTTCTCACTAACAGTCCAGACGCAGAATCCCAGCTAACTGGGAGACAAAGGTAACGAGGAGAATCATGGTCTGAGACTAGCCTGTGCAAAGCATAAAAACAACAACAAAAAACCCCACAAGACTTGATCTAAAAAATACTGAAAATCAAAACGACTAGGGTATGGCTCAAGTGGTAGAGCACTTGCCTAACAAGCATGAGGTTCTGAGTTCAAGTACCAGTACTGCAAAAGAACACACAACCAAAACCCAGGAAAACAATGCATAACACAGGCTACAGAAAAACCCAAATACACTGCTTGTGCAGCACCACAGCAAACACTTTGGCAGTAGCTCAAAAAAGTTAATCATAAAGCTACCAGCTTACCTAGCAATTTCACCTTAGGTATATAACAAAGAGAATTGAAACTTACACTCACAATAATGAGTGATTCTGTTATCATGGCATGGAAAACATGACCTCAGCTAATCTATTTTCACTTAAACATATATTTTCTACATAAGTAAATTACTGTATAATACTACCAAATAGTGCTTACATTCCTCCCCCATAAGTCTGTAATTCTAAAAAACCTAAATAATAAGAGAAAATTTACACTTGAAGGAGAAAGGGAAAAAGACAGAGGATAAATAATTTTGAGATCTGCTGCAACTATTAATGAAACCAGCATAAAGAACCTGAAAGCAGGGGCTGGGGAGTGCCTGCCTCATATACATGAGGCCCTGGGTTCGATTCCCCAGCACCACATATACAGAAAAGGGCCAGAAGTGGCGCTGTGGCTCAAGTAGCAGAGTGCTAGCCTTGAGCAAGAAGAAGCCAGGGACAGTGCTCAGGCCCAGAGTCCAAGCCCCAGGACTGGCCAAAAAAAAAAAAAAAAAAAAAAAAGAACCTGAAAGCAACGGGGCACTGAGGTAGGGGAAAGAAACAAGCTCCGCAGGGGGAGGTGGAATACTAGCTAACAAGAGGGAGCTGACCAATGAGGGTGAAAGGATGGATACTGAACAAGTAGATTGACCAATAAAACGTCCTGAAACGGTATTAGAAAGCCTGGTGGAAGGGAGTGTGATAGCAGTAGGATTGATTGGAATACATTGTATATGTGTATGGAAATGTCACAATGAAATCTTCTCTTGTACAGCTAATGTATGCTAGTAAATAATAAGCTATGAAAAAATAAAACCTATGCTCACCACAAAACCTGTACACAAATGTCATAGCAACATTTTTTCCAACAGCTACAAAGTGGAAACAACCCAATGTCCCCCAATTGATGAACGGATAAACAAAATGTGGTACAATCAGACATTGCCATTATTGTGCAGCAGTAAAAAGAACGAGATATTAGTATGTGCTATAACACAGCCCTTGAAACATAATGCTAAGTTAAGAAACTAGATATACAAGACAATCCATTGCAAGAGTCCATTCAAATGAAATGCTCAGAGTGGGTAAATCCATGAGACACCAAGTAGCTTGCTGGTTGCTGGGGTGTGGAGGAGAAAGGAACGGGAGCAGACCACCAACAGGTGAAGGGATTCTCTGAAGGATGATGAAGGTGTTATGCAAACACATAGTAGTGATGCTTTCACAACAAAGTGAATGCTTAAAAAGAACAGAATCTAAGTTTAAAATGATGAAATGTATGGCATGTGAATTACAGTGCAACTTAAATGAAATAGAATGTGCAAGCAACAGAATACACAATGAGTCTCTAGACAAAGGATCAAAATGTCAAGTTCAAAAATGGGTAAAATGTGAAGAATTTAAAGTATTTTAAGGAAGGCTCTTGATCAGAGCAAAAAAATCAAATAAGATACCTGTTTCATATTATATGTAAAAATACATTACAAAATATTAAACATTTAAAAAGAAAATCATAGTTCCTTTTCCCCTCCCCCCTTTTTTTATGCAGTACAGGGTTTGAGTTCAGGAACTTGTGCTTGCTAGACAAATGGGTATTCTATCACTTGGATCATGCATCTAGCTCCCAAAATAATAAAGTGTGTACCAGGAAAACAAAACTATGAGGAGCTGGAGCTGGGTATGGTGGCACAGCCCTGTGATCCCAGCTACTCAAGAGGTGGAGATTGGGAGGACTGGGGTACAAAGTCACCCTGGAGCAAAATCAAAGGGTGGAGGGAGAGCCTATCTCCCAGTTCAATGAACAAGCAGACATTGTAGTGTTCTACCTAGGGTCTGAACTTTCAGGGAGGAAGAGGTAGGAAGACTTGACTTGAAAAGTAACCAAAGCCCCCAAAAAAGCTGGGGACATAGTTCAAGTGTCTATCAAACACAAGGCCTTGAATTCAAACACCAGTATTGACTGAGAAAGAGAAAAAAAAAAACTATACACACAATCTATGGCGAAAGAGTCATCAGCTTAACAAAAAAATGTAAATAAGTAATGCAATATTACCTTATTTGTAAAAGACATATATATATATATATAGGCATGTAGAGACATGTAACACAGTAGAGACATGTAACACAGTAATAACTTTAAAAGCAATGTAAGGGGCTGGGAATATGGTCTAATGGCAAGAGTGTTTGCCTCGTATACATGAAGCCCTGGGTTTGATTCCTCAGCAACACATATATAGAAAATGGCCAGAATGGCGCTGTGGCTCAAGTGGCTGAGTGCTAGCCTTGAGCAAAAAGAAGCCAGGGACAGTGCTCAGGCCCTGAGTCCAAGGCCCAGGACTGGCAAAAAAAAAACAAAGAAAGATAAATAAATAAATAAAAGCAACGTAAGAAATATACTGTGTATGGTACAAACCTTTTTTTGGTGTCAATTATATACACACAGAGAGAAAAGTTAAAAAGGCAATATATCACAACATCTCAAAGTCTTTCAGAGATATTGTGAATGACTTTTGTTGTCTTCTTTGCTTAATTGTAATTTTTTATCTTTTTAGAGCATACACAGGAGCATGCATACACACACACACACACACACACACTTGTAAAATGGGGAGGGGGGAAGCAACTTGCAACACTTCCATTTACCTATCCATCCGACCTTCTCTTATCTCCATACAGATGCCCCAGCGATGTTATATCAAGTGTTCATTCCAGAGGCCATGCTTCCCATTCTCAACATTACCTGGAAGATGTCCATTAGAATCAAGGCTGCCAGCAGCTTAGTGACCATTTCAAAACGGCACATCTTCATTTTTCTCTTCTAAATGAAGAGGGAACAAAACTCCACTTCAGTAGACTTACTAACGAGGTTTAGTGGAACAAGGACACTGTAGATATTTTAATGATAGGCAGACATTTTGAGGGTCCGGAAATGACCCACTGTAAGCACCTAATGACCACAAATGCCAGTAAACCATTAGGTCTGTCTAGCACCTTCACCCAGGGATAAGGAAATAAAAATCCAGACAACTTCAGTGATCTGCTCAGAATGAAATGTGTCTAGTTCTGTACTCCTCCAGACATGTTTCTTCTACTAGAGTTTCTAGGAGATATACTGTTTTCCTAGCTATGAATGTCCCATTAATCCACACAGTCGAACTGTAACCACAGTCTCAACTTGGACCTGTGCTCCCAGTTTCTAAGGGTTCTCTAAGTGTTCTACACACTACCTTCCATTCTTCTACCTTCTTTGTAAGCTCTATCATGCCCATTTGACTGGGAGGCAGGAGATGAAAAGGCAGGTTATACAAGGTGACTGACTCCCTTCCTCAAACATTCACAATCCACTTCTGAAGGCAGCAAATGAGAATAAGAAGAAAATGAGTAGGCACCAATTCTAACAAAATTATATAACTCTACTGGCACAATGCCCAGTATTCAGCCAGTGTTTATGATACTGTAAGGAGTAAACAGAAGGGTAAGAGGAGCTCAAAGGCTAACACTTTCCCAGTCATTAAACAATTCAATTAAAGGACACAACAGGCTGGTTCATACCTCCAATCAAGTTAACATTATCCTAATTAAATAGGAATGAATAGCATAGGAGAATCTGGGAAGTCTTTTTATTTAGCTCTTTAGTCCCAGGTTCTCATCTTTCTTTAGAAGCAGTTTTTTTAAAACTAAAGATTAAAATATAGTACCAAAATGTCACTTTTGCATTAAAACTTCCATTTCTAAACAATACTTGGAATATAGTATTTGGTAGCTAACTAACACCAGGCAGTATGCGTCAAGCAGGCCGTGAATCAGGGTTTTCTCAATAATGCTTCATTCTGTATTGAGTGCAAAAAAGTTAAAATGTTTTACCTGGCTTTTATGCCTTTGAAGGAAGTTCAAATGACGCCAGGTCTCACACGGATCCCGTCTTAGCTGCAGTGAGTGTCTTTGGGATGGGATGTTGTTGACGTGAGTGCTGAGAAGTGAATGCTTGTCTTTTTATAAACACCCCAGCAGCAGCTTGGCAGAGGCACATTACCCCATTTGTGTTCTGTTATTTATATCTGGCCCCCACACTATGCTTTGGAATGACTGCTGTTAACACTTTAAATCTCTAAGAGGCTGGTAAAGCCACCAGCAAGTCCTTGTAGATACGCAGCAAGTCCAGCCACAGTGCTGAGCTTCCTCAGAAAAAAATCATTTCCCACTGTCGGCCCTTGACATGGGATGTCAGAGTGAAGCACAGCTGCACATTGGCTCCAGGGCTCAGGGGACTGACAGGGCTTCCTCCCTCCTGTAACGGCCATGGCTGCTGCCATTCATTCATTCAACCAGCTTACAGCATTTCAGGTAATGGGCCAGGCATACAGGCAAGTAAAACAAAGTGCAGAGAAGACTCACAGTCGAACACACAAGCGTGCATACTTAATCTGGATGCCATGCCGATCTTAGGCGTAGGCCGTGTGCTGTGAGAACCCCAGGAGAGAAGGGGCCGGTGACGCCCACAGCTGTAGCAGTCCTCACCAAGTGAGGTTCATGCAACACGCAAGGGCACCTGCAGTAATGCTAAGCAACACGTAGGGGTTCATCGGCTACAGATTAAAAAAAGAATCTCAGGAGGTCCTAGGAAATGTATGCATGTTTTCATTAAAATATATTAACAGATGTTGGTAGCAGTATTATCCACAATAGTCCAAAGTGAAGACCATCCCAATTCCTACCAGGAGAATGGACAAACTGAAATAGTTTATACAACAGGATTTTATGTTGTATTAAGATGAACAAACTCTAATGATGTATAACAATTTGAATAAATCTTACGAGCAAAATTTTGCACAAGGTATATGCTACATAGTTTATATAGAGTACAAAAATCAAGCAAAACCCATTTATGTTACTAAAAGTGGTAATTCTGGGTGGTAGGCAGGAACTAGATGCAGAACAAGGGAAGCATCTAGAATGTTAAACTCCACTCAGTGTCCAGTATAAGGCAAAGCTGTAGCATATGTAATGGCATAGTTTTGTGCACTAATTCACACCCTCACTTGGTAAAAAAAAATTGAGGCAAGATTTCCCCAAATCAGATAAACTTATATACAAGATGAAGAAAAAGGGAAGCACAGAAATGGTGGGACAAAGGGTGAACCAACGCAACGGTGATACTCACTAGACACTATGTTAGAAATGAACTTTACAACTTGGGGGGAGGGGAGAGGGAAAGCAAGAGAAAAGGAGGGAGGGGAAACACTGTTCAAAAAGAAATGTACTCATTACCTTACTTACATAACTGTAACCCCTCTGTACATCACCTTTACAATAAAAAAAAAGATTTCCCTACAAAGCCCAAGTTTGCCTCAAATTCAAGATCGTTGCCCCCTCCCCCAATACTAGAATTACAGACAACCTAGCTAGATACCTTCCTTTTGACATCTGATAATACACAGTCTGCCATTCTCATCTGCAGTAACTGGCTTCTGTCAGTGATACTTCCGTTTGTGTTGTTATTCTCACTGGGACATGCACTTCTTCTCAGCAGTGTGGAACTAGAGTTGTCCAAGGAGCCAAACTTACCAAAGATAATACTTAAGAGATGACAGATAGAGCAAAAGTTTACAACAATTCAATGACCATCAACTGTTAGCTAGGTCATTTAGAATAAGGACAACCCTCAATGAAATAAGCCTTTACTTGCTCTCCATTTTGACTAGTAATGATTTCTTATTTCTGTATTTTCCCTTCATGTTTGATTGTGTGTATGTATGTGCGTGCACGCACATGAGCGCGCACATGCATGCTATTACTGGGGCTTGAATCATCTGGTGCTCTACCACCTGAGCCACACCTCTGCTCCCAGTTTTTTTCTAATTGGAGATAGTCTTGGGGATTTTTCTACCTTGGCTGAATTCAGATCTCAGCATCTGAGTAACTAGGGTTACAGGCATGAGCCACCAGTGCCTGGCTTAGGTTCGACTTTTGTTTTGCTGAGAATCTTGGATTTATCTTCTAGTATTATGCTAAAATAGCTTTCTCTGCTATCAAAATTGTACTACTAATACTGCAGTACTCCATTCAGGAGAAGGTAGCAGTTAAAAAGTATAACAGCTCCTAAATGATAAGTCTGCTACCAAAAGATCAGAGTTAGAGAATATAAGGCTTCAATAAATCTTTCTTTTTTGGGGGTGGGAGGTGGGGGGAGGGTACCAGGCATTAAATTATGGACCTTCTCCATGGTAGGTAAGTGCTTTACCACTGAGCTTTACCTACAGTTAAAATATCACTATTTCTGAGTGTACACTTATTAATACGATTGCTGCATACAATAAATTTTATATCTGATGCAAGAGATATAACCTTCCTAGAAGCTACTGTGTGCACTATAAAAATACTGACTTTAGGAAGTGGCACAGTCGCTCAAGTGGTGGAGCGCTAGTCTTGAGCAAAAGAAGCTCAGGGACAGTGCCCAGGCCCGGAGTTCAAGCCCCAGGCAAAAAAACAAACAAAAAACTCTTACTTTAAAAAATGACACTTTTTTTCTTTCAACCAAAGAAGGTTGTCTGAAGGCCAGCTCAATAAATTGAAAGCTTTGGACCACAAAGAACCACCACAGTGGGCCCTATTGTAATCCCCAGAAATCAAGGTGTTGTGAATTCCTTAACTAGATTTGTGAAAGGGAGATGAAATACTTTGTGGTGCTCTGCTATACACTGTGCAATTGATTTTTTTTGTCATGTGGTTATGTCTATAGTACAGTGGTAAATGCCTCTGTGTCATTTATTAATGAACCTGATCATTACTACTGGTATATCATCAACAAATGAGACTTTAGTTACAATCTCCTAATATACCATTTTAGATAGCTCCAGATCTTTTTTTTTTTTTTTTTTTGGCCAGTCCTGGGGCTTGGACTCAGGGCCTGAGCACTGTCCCTGGCTTCTTTTTGCTCAAGGCTAGCACTCTGCCACTTGAGCCACAGCGCCGCTTCTGGCCGTTTTCTGTATATGTGGTGCTGGGGAATTGAACCCAGGGCCTCATGTATACGAGGCAGGCACTCTTGCCGCTCGGCCATATCCCCAGCCCAGCTCCAGATCTTGTCTAAAAAATAAACACAAAACCAAAAAAGTTCATTTTAGGAAACTGTTTGGGACATATTGTAAACATGTGTGGAAATGTAATAATGAAATCCCCCTTACATAACTAATGTAAACTATTTTTTTTAAAAAAAAGCTCAGCTTACAAACACTAAGAATACATACAGAGAAAGAGAAATTGTCAGGTCAATAAGCTCAGCATAGTTTCAAATAAAGTTGTGTAGGGATACTGTTAAAAGAAATATCTGCACAAAGGCACAGCACAAATAACTACTATTTCTCTATTACTATTTTTATTTATCCCATAAAGCATCAGTCCAGTACCTGCTGATACTACTGTGGACGTTAAAAACATTTTTGGTGCTGAGATTGAACCCAGAGTTTCGAACCTAAAGCTTTGCTAGTACTCTTGTCACTGTTACATGTCCCAGAAACAGGGAGAAATTTTCAGCATTCACACAGTCTGCAGATAGTAATAAACAAACACAAACAAGGAGTAAGAGGCTACATAGATCTTTTCTAAGTATCTGTGTTGTTTGGGAGTTCATGAAACAATGTGACATCTCAGTAGGATAAAATTAAGAGATTATGTTTCATGTGCTGCAACATGCTTTGACTTTCATAAGTTACTATTGTTTGATTTTTCTCTCCAGTATTTAGTTATCATTACTGGCTATGAAGGGTTCGTTTTCAAAAAGGAAAAAAAATAAGAATTTGGATGAATTTTAACAATCAACAACAAAATATCTTGCCTTCATTTGGGGAAGATGAAGTATCTCTTTGTTCCCAAAGAAAAGTGTCTGCAATGTTTCAATGGCCAAGGACGCGCTTACAGGAGAGTGGTGTGGTCCAGAGGAGTCTACAGTGATGATAGGTGAATGAATGCACAGTGCACGTGTCGTACTGACCTAAAGCACAAGGCAGATCACCCCAGTAAGGAACCCCGAGTATCACCATGGACGTTGTGAAGGCCCATGACCGCCAGAGGGCAGTATCCCAACACGGTACCTCCACTTCCACACCAGAACTACGCGATAGCTCTGAGGAAGACAAGCCTACGATGTAAATACTCAAAGAAGATTACTTCAACTTGAAAGCAGCGGCTACCTGGAAAGATGAGGATGTGTAGCACTGGTGAGCATGGGAGTTTCCGAAGGAAGTCGATTTCCAGTTCAGCAAAAGCTCCCTTCTGGCCCATGGTTTCTCACCAGCACTGTAACCACTCGGGTACCGGAGAGACTGCCGTCGCCACCCTCAGTGTGGTCTCTTGCAAGGGTGATATCAAAGGCCGGCTCAGTGTCTTGGGGCGCAGGTGGCAGAGCCCCTCCTTGTAGCTTCCTGTGTCCAGTGTCCTCTAAAGTTTCCCCCATATGTACTGTGCTCCTCAATTCATTGTCAATTAGCCAATGATATATAAGCATGTAATTACCCAAATCATCCTTGGAGATGTCCTCAAGGGTATTTTAAGACAACTTTCTAGTCTTCACAATAGATC
Organism: Perognathus longimembris pacificus; assembly: GCF_023159225.1. Taxonomy (NCBI): domain Eukaryota; kingdom Metazoa; phylum Chordata; class Mammalia; order Rodentia; family Heteromyidae; genus Perognathus; species Perognathus longimembris. Next base: position 212,457 of record NW_025961116.1, read on the forward strand.
CATCCTTTTGCATTTTCCCTTCTTTCTATGAATCTATCTTCTCAAATAAGCTTTTTTTTGGGGGGGGGCACTCCTCATTCATTTCCCTGCTGCTCCCAGCTTAAAAGAGTATGAAGTGCAGAGAATGCACTCTAGATGCATTTAACAGAGACAGCAAGTCATGTTTTCAATTCTTTCTGAATTATACCTTGAATCGAGTATTGCTGTATGGTCCATCCGGTCATGAGAAAAGAGCAACCAATCACCGCTTGAAAGGCCAAGTTTAGAGCCTATTGGAGCACTAGTGGGTGGCAAAGGGTCCTCCAGTCACAAAGCCCTCCAGCCCTGAGTGCAACTAACAGACAGATTATAGACCCCAAACCACACAACGTGCATGGAGTTCACCTTAACCAAGCAGAAAGCAAACGAGCTGTGAACACAACCAAAGTAAATACACTCAAACCCAACAAAGACATTAAATACATACAAGCCAAAACAAATCAAATGTGGACACAATCAAGGGAGATCAAGAACCAATCATCTAGGGAGAGTAAGACTTTTCTGGAACTCACCAAGTTAAAAAGCATGTGTAAACTAAAGAATGCCCTCTATTATCAAGGCCTTTTCCTTAAACCCAGTCTCCTTACTTCATTATATATTTATAAAGATCTTCAACAAGTCTTTAGCATGCAATAAGCTTCATTCACACACGTTTAGAGAACATCTACTGTGGGCTGAGCACTGTTCCAGGTTTGGGATATATCAGCAATCAAAACAAAGATACTGGCTTTCAGGAGACTTTCACCTAGCAAGAAGTAGAGGGGAGGGAGGGCTGCAATAAATAAACAAAAGATAGATTAGCTAAGATTACAAGCCCGCGCCACCAGTGCTATCATTTGGGGCTATGTGGAGATGGGATTCTCTCAGATTTTTCTGCCTGAGTTGGTTTCAAACTGAGAATCTCATCTGTCAGTCTCCTAAATAGCTACAACTATAGGTATGAGTCCCTGGCTTCTGGTAATGGAAATGTGAGCAAGGCAGAAGGAGGCGAGGTTGCTGTCCCAGGGTGATCTGTAAGCGAGAACCCTTACAGAGGACAGCTAGAACAGCACTGCCAGCAGCCGCTCATACACAAGCCCTTTAATTTAAACACAACTTGATGACAAACATTTTTTTTGACTTCTCAGGGCCTGGGCACTGTCCCTGAGCTTCTTTTGCTCAAGGCTAGCACTCTACCACTTCTGGCTTTTTCTGTGTATGTGGTGCTGAGGAATCGAACCCAGGGCTTCGTGCATGCTAGGCAAGCGCTCTATCCCTAAGCCACATTCCCAGCCCTGAATTTTTTTATTCATTTTACTTAAATGTACATTGAAAACAAAGCCAGGCACTAATGGCTCATGCCTATAATCCTAGCTACTCAGGAGGCTGAGATCTGAGACTGTAGCTCAAAGCCTGGAGCCCAGGCAGACAAATCCAAGAGACTCTTATTTCCAATTAACCAGCAAAAAGTTGGAAATGGAGCTAAGACTCAAGTAGTAGAGCACCAGCCTTGAGTGAAAAAGTGAAGTACAGTAAGATCAAGAAGTCCTGAGCTCAGCCTCCGGTACCAGCATACACACACGAAAAACCCCAAAACCCTGAAACTAAAAATGTATTTGCTGGAAATTTATTTTTAACAATTTAGGTATGTGTATCCACTTCTCAATTTCAAATTTAATCAACTCTACATGAAGAAGTGTTCTGATGAAAACTGAGATTCCAAGTGAGAAGTGCTATTAGTACGAAAAACTCGAAGGATTTGAAATATATAATAAGAAAAGTAAAATATGCCCCTTAGATATTCTACATGAACCATATTATAAATTCCACTCTCTCACAATATGTCTACAAAAAGGTTTTCCATCATGTACGAGGGTTCCGTTTCCTTCCTCCCCCTCCCCCCTCCTGTTTCGAGGCGTGGGTCTCCGGGCAGCTCAGCGAGGGCTGAAGGAACAATTCCCTGCCCCACGCTCTCGAGGACTGACCGGGATTACAGCCGCACACTGCCATGCCCAGCTCGTTATATGCTGAGCTCTAACAAACAGCTTGCTTGCTATGTCTGAGGAAAACCAGGGAGGCTCCGAGGTGAGTGTGGCCAGAGAAAAGGGATGAAATGGGTTGGAATGGAACAGCCTTCCAGGAGCAGGCTAACCCAATTCCAGGACACCGGGCCCGTAGGCAGATCCAGTCCACTGTTCCTTCCTTCAGACGTCTCCTCCACGCAAGCTTCTCTGCCGGCATTCCGCCAGAATTTCTTCCTCACTCAAAACTGATAGACATAGGTTTAGAGGAAAATATGTTTCAAATGGGATGTAAAACAAGCTATCGTTGTTATCACCTGTAAAACAACCAAAACGAGGCCTTATGGACTGAAGATACAAGCAAGATTCAACTGGACCCAATTTACTCCAGGCCCTACGGAAGCGATCTATGCCAAGAAAATGTGCATTTCCTTCTCAAATGCATGGAAGGGACACTATTAAAAAGGCAAGCATTTCCCCTAACACAGAAAAAGCTCTGGCCACGGACATGTTAATATTATTAACTTCTCTCACGCTAGAAACTCCCAGGAAGTGACTGCTGTTCCCACACTGGGGAAGCTTAAAATAAAACTGAAGATCATGGTTTTTGCTATAAATATATTATTTTGGAATAGGAAGTCTCTGCTTTTAAAAAAGAGGAAACAAGTAAAAAGCACAATCTCCTTTGTAGATATACAGAGTAGATGATGACACAAACGTGTCTGGTAGCATTGTCATCTATGTCTTGTCATTTGTAGTGACTTTTCCTTTTTTTGTTTTCTCTTTCATTTCTTTTTGTAGTGTGTGTGCGTGTGCACGCACGTGTGTATTAGTACTGGGGTTCACATTCAGGGACTTATGCCTGTTCTTTCCTGCTTGGGCCAACTTTGAACTGATACCCTCCTATCTCTGTCGGGAGCCGAGCTAGCAGCTAAGCTCATCCTGACCTCTGGCTGTGCCGATGTCGCCAAGATGACGGGAGCCAGACCTGCAGCTAGGGAGCCAGACCTGCAGCTAGGTAAATTATCACCTCTGGCTGTGCTGTTACCGCCAGGATATGCTAAAGGCAAGGACATCCATTCACAGCTACTGTCCGGAATTCCTTTGCTATGTCCCCACCTTGCTATGTCCGCTGGAGTAGATTCCTATGTTAATCAACCTTGTCCTGTGTTTACTGTAATCAAATGTTGCAAACTTCAAAGACTCTTTATGTTCTGGAATGTTAACAATCCTATGCTATTCCCTGGTTCCAAAACTGCATATAAGCTGGGAGTTGGAATAAACTGTTGCTGCAGTCTTGAGGTTCAAACTTACGGCTGTAGACCTCCCGTACCCCATCTTTGTCTCTTGTCTTTTTTCTCTTGCCTTATTTTTCCTTTTCCGTATCCCTGCCGCCCCTCAGTCAGGATTTCTGTTCCCCTGCCGGCTGGCCCGGCAGGTATCTCAGCGTCCAGAGTAGCTGGGGTGTAGGCGGGAGCCACCGTGGCACCCAACCCCTAGTCCTACTGTGTGGGTAGCTACACCGTAAAAGACGCGGCCAGAGAAACAACTGTCGGGCTTTCACCTGTACCAATTGGTGGCTGGGTACAGAGCTGGAACAAGTGGATGACAGAGCCCAACCTGCTCTTGTTGGGATACCATCGCTATGTGGCCTAGTGTACGGGAGCAGCATCTCACCCGTCTTCACGGTCTGTAAGGAAGGCTCCATTACCCTCTTTAGAAAGAGGAAAGGAATGACAGCTATTTGACACGTTGAGTAGGAAGCAGAGTCCGAGACAGCGGGTCAGCAGCCCTCTCCTTCCCTCCTTGTGCGGAAGCAGGAAGGACGGCACCTCCGCCGGCCTCACTCGGAAACTGGCGGGCCAAGGCCTCCGCTGAACACAGCAAACTCCACAGGAGATCGCCAAGCACGGAACAGCTTGAAAAAATAGAGCAGGGGGGGCCTGGCAGACTCTCACCTGCTACCTTTCCCTGTTCCAAGCCCCTTTGTTCTGAACGCCTTTGGGGTTTGAGCTTAGTGTTTAGAAAGATGTGCGAGATCAACTCAGCTGGCAGCTAAGTTTTGAAAGGGCCGGGCTACTTAGACTTTTGCCTCTACCTGTGAGATCGTCCCAAAGCCTGAAAACACGCCAAGCAGCCAAGTGGAAGAAGCATCTCTACGGCCACCAGAAAGCCACGCGTGGCGCTGTGGTACACGTGGCAGAGCGCTCGCCTTGAGCAAAGCTCAGGGACAGAGCCAGACCCCGAGTTCAAGCCCCAGGACCAGCACAGAAAAAAAAGAAAACCAAAGAAAGAACTCTGAAAGGAGGGGAGCCAGAAATGCAGAAAGTGCACAGAGCCTGTGGTCCCCGGTGAAGGCAGCCGGGCAAGGAAGTCAGAAGCAGAGAAACAGCGCGGTGAACTGGCTTTCTATTTAAAAAGCAAACACTCTCCAGCCGGATTTCCTAAACTTAAAAACACACACCGTCTCTAAGTGTGGAAACGCGTTGCTCTTGTGCTGAATCCAAGAGAAAGTCACTTGTGCTAGGGATTCATCAAATATCTGCAACAACAAACAACACCATCCTTCCCACTCCTTTGGCTCAGTTCCTATCTCTCTCTCGCTTCCCCCGTTCACGAGCCTCCCCTTGGCTGGAACCTTCCTCACGCGTGGTCAGCTTGTCTATACCCGATGGGAAATAATACCACTAAGCCCCACACCACCTCCCACCTCGCAGACCCAGCTCTTCCAACCCCGGGGGATGGCCGCTCCCTCCCTCCAGGCCACGGCGACCGGCCCACGCATGTCCTCCCACTCCTCGGGAGCTGTCCCCCCACGCGCGTCCTCTCCCTCCCTCCTCGGGCGCCGTCCCCCCACGCGTGTCCTCTCCCTCCCTCCTCGGGCGCCGTCTCCCCCACGCGTGTCCTCTCCCTCCCTCCTCAGGCGCCGTCCCCCCCACGCGTGTCCTCTCCCTCCCTCCCAGGGCGCCGTCCCCCAAGCGTGTCCTCTCCCTCCCAGGGCGCCGTCCCCCAAGCGTGTCCTCTCCCTCCCAGGGCGCCGTCCCCACGCGTGTCCTCTCCCTCCCAGGGCGCCGTCCCCCCCACGCGTGCCCTCTCCCTCCCTCCTCGGGCGCCGTCCCCCCCCCACACGTGCTCCCTCCCTCCTGGGGCGCCATCCCGGCACTGGCCCCCACACTCCCTCCCTGGCACACGCCTGCTGCCCCGGCGGCATGGTGAGCGCGAGAGGGCATGGCTTCCTGGCGGGGCGGCCACCCGGGGCCACGCACCGCGAGAGCGGCCTCTGCGTGGAGGGAGGCCAGGGCCACGGAGGGCGCGCGTGGGGAGGGGCTGACACAGGAGGAGTCCTGCGCGGCTCTGGGGCGAGTGCACACACAGGCACAGACGTGCGCGCACACACACAGAAGCGCACACACAGACACGCACACACACAGACGCGCACACACACAGACACGCACAGACACAGACACGCACAGACACAGACACGCACACACACAGACGCGCACACACACAGACGCGCACAGACACACGCACACACGCACACATGCAGGCACAGTCGTGCACACAGGCACACACACACGCGCGCACAGGCACAAACACACAGGCACACACACGCGCGCACAGGCACACGCGGCGGCAGCCAGAGGAGATCCCCTCGGATCGGCGTCTAAGGCTCCCACGGAAGGCGGTCGCGCTCCACCGCTCCTTGTAATGGAGCCGCCAGGCTTCCCGCGCGGGGTGACGCGGCCGTCCGGCATCCCCGCTCCTGCGCGCTCCCGCGCGCCCTCCCCGCTCAGCCCCCCGTGCCGGCCCCGGCCACGCGGGCTCACCCCCCACTCATGGCGAGAGCCGCCGTCTAACCCGCGCCCCCAGCGCCCACGGCCCGCACGCCCCTGTGGGGCACGGACGACCCGGGGGGAGGAGGGCACGGGGCCCACGGCACCGCCCCCGGTGCCCGGCGAACTGGAACTATGGCCGCTGAAAGCGCCAACCCCTGCGCACGGGAGCTCCTCCTCCTCCTCCTCTGTTTGTTTGTTCATCTTTGCGGTGTGGCCTCCCCTTCATGGCTTTCTTTAGCATGTCGCTTTCTAACTCTTATTTTCTAATTTTCAACGCGGGCCGCCCCTGAACTTTTTTTTACTCCCGGCTGGTGCTGCGCCACTTGAGCCACAGCCCCCTCGCAGGTGTTTGGTGGTCATTTTGGGGAGACAGTCTCACAGGCTTTCCTGCTCTGGAAGGCTCTGACGCATGCTCCCCAGATCCCAGCCCCCTCCCCCCCCCAGCAGCTAGGACGAGGACCCTAAGCTACTGGAACCTGGCTGTCGTTGAGACAGTGTTCAGCTGGGCGCCGGTGCCTCACACCTGTCAGCCTAGCTACGCAGGAGGCTGGGATCTGAGGATCTCAGTTCAAAGCCAGTCCTGGCAGGAAAGTCCATGACTCTCAGCTCCAATGAACCACCAGAGGACCTGAAGTGGCTCTGTGGCTCAAGTGGTAAAGCGCTTAAGTCCTTGAGCTGAAGAGCTCAGGGACAGCGCCCAGGCCCTGAGTTCAAGCCCCACGACCAACACACGCACAAAAAAAGAAGAAACCGAGTTCAAGCCCCACAACCAACATGCACACAAGAAAGAAGAAACTGAGTTCATGCCCCACAACCAACATGCACAAAAAAAAGAAGAAAATTTTAAAGTGAGTTTTATTATTGTTAAATAGTTGTACAAAGGGGGTTCAGTTCAACAGGTCAATATATGAGTGAGTACAATGCAATTTATTTTGATTTTTTTTGAGAAGCTATGGCCTTGCCTAGTACCTAAGTGCTCCTTTAAATAGAACCTGCAGGATTTTTCTGATTGCTGAAGACCTTATAAATTTCCTAAGAAAAATCACAATAGTACTATATTAAAGGTTCTCCAAAAAATTGCCATGAGCCCCCACCCAGGCCTTTATTGTGTTATAAAAAGAACAACAGGTCCTTGCTGGGCACTGGTGGCTCAGGCCTGTCATCTCAGCTACTCAGAAGGCTGAGATCTGAGGATCACAGTTTGAAGCCAGCCCAGGCAAGGAGTTCCACGTGACTCTTATCTCCAACTAAACACCCCAAAGCCAGAAGTTGAGCTCTGGCTCAAGTGGTACACCAGCCTTGAATAGGAAAGCTTGCCGACAGTGCCCAGACTTTGAGCTCAAGCCCAGGATTGGCACCAAAAAAAAGAACATCCACTTCTGTACTCTGCCAATCTGTTTAACGCGGTCACATTACCTTAAAGGCCCAGCATGTCTGGCAATCACTTTCACAGCAATGAGTCATCAACCACTTATAAACTCAAACGAGGTTTTGTTAAGTCATGCGGGTTTATAATATGTGGAAATTGTATATAGTTTTATTTATAATGTACTTTTCACTAATTTTACTGAATAAAATACCTCAGATGTTAGCTTTTTGCAGGGAGGCAATATATAGTAATCAGAGACCTAGTTGCAACTGTAAGTTGAGAATTATCTTTAAATGACTTGCACTGACCTCCTCAAGCTAAAGTGGATGTGTGTGTGGGGGGGTGTATGTGTGTCAGTATTTGTGTATGGATGTGTCAGGGACTCAAATCTAGGGCTTTGCACATGCTGGCAATGTGCTTTTCCACTGAGTTCCATCCCTAGTCCAACAGTTTATATTTTTTCCAACACTTAACATTTTTATGTTAAGTGAATAATTTGAAAGCATTCCTAAAACGTGAGCTGGACCATGGGTTGCAGAACATTTAAACTGGGAAGGATTTTGATAATTACAGACACTAGATTAATTGTCTGAGATATCCCTTTATATTTAAAGGAAAACTTTTTTTTTTTTGGCCAGTCGTGGGGCATGGACTCAGGGCCTGAGCACTGTCCCTGGCTTCCTTTTGCTCAAGGCTAGCACTCTGCCACTTGAGCCACAGCGCCACTTCTGGCCGTTTTCTAGATACGTGCTGCTGGGGAATCGAACCCAGGGCTTCATGTATACGAGGCAAGCTCTCTTGCCACTAGGCCATATCCCCAGCCCCGGAAAACTTATTTTTAAACTTATTTATTTACACTTATTCAGGGTAGATTTAGGAATATAAAACAGAAAATAGACCAATTAGAGAACAAGAAGGCCAACACTACTAGTAAGACAAAAATGTATTTAAAACCTTTTGCACTTAAAGGAATGATGAAATACACTGATTAGTGAATAAATTAAAAAAAAAAACCAGTTGAGATACCGAAGCTTGAACTCAGTATTTGTTAAGTGAGTAGACAAGCAAATGAGCTACTACAGAAAGGGTGAGGCTTTCCAGGAAACTGTAAGGCAGGAACATCAGAGGAGGAATGCCGTTTTGTATGGCTAAAGAAAATGCAAAAAATGGTTACAACACAAAACCAACCCCTCTCCTGACTCTGCATAGTTCTGGATCTATTAACTGAAGACTTGGAGAATTAAAAAAAAAAACAAAACTTCCTCCCATTCAAATTCTGATTCACCTCTGAAGTAATAAAAACATGACGAATGTCTTTTTTTTTTTTTTTAACTATCCATGGTAGAACTCATACAACTTACATACCAAACAACAGAGCTAATACGTGAAGTAAATGCAGGAAATGGATATAAATACAGAAGGATGGGCAGACTTTCCCAGACATGAAATGACAAGCAAAAATATAACATTAAAGGTATTTATCATCAAATAATATACACCCTGTCTGTGACAAGTTTAGGATTTAAAAGCCTAAGTCAGATGATTAAATGAATGTCTTTTTGTGAATGTGTAGGAAAGACCAAGGAAGGGTGAGAGGGCCTGCCTCCCTGAATGAATGGCAGCCAAAAGTCCACACAGGGCAGCAATCCAAACCTGACAAGGAGAAGCTACCCTAGAAGCCTGGCTCCCCGGCGGGGCCTGGACACAGCCTGCGCAAGAGCCCCAGCTGGGCCTCCCTCTGTCCTCGTTGATACAGCTCTCTTTGCGTGTTGCCACACCCTCAATCCTTTGTGGATGGTACTGGAGTTTGAACTCATGGTACTGCACTTTCTAGGGAGGTGGGGAACCATTGGGGCCATGTCCCAATCCTGTTTTGCTTCTGTCATTTTTTGTCCAGATCTTCCAGTGTTTGCCTCTTGCGTGGCAGGGGTTACAGATGCCAACCACTTTGCCTGACTTGTTCTTTTAAAGCAGAGTCTTCCTAACTTTTTTCTTGGGCTTTCCTCTAATTTTGATCCTCTATCTCTGCCTCCGGAGCCGCTGGGATTACAGGCGTTGAGTGACTGCGTCTGGCTATCCTCATTTTTAATATCACAAAGGGACAATGAACAGAAACAGAAACTTTTGGAAGCAAGAAGGAACATGACTCAAAGGTGGGTGGGAAATTCCTGTGGCCATTAGAGGGTTGCTGGTGTATAAAATGCTCTTACCTTTCACTTCAGAACTTGCTTTCAGATTTGGCGTTTCTACTCTCTCTACAAAGAGAAAGCTAGATGCAGCAGCACTGAAAAGGAACATGAATCTGAAGGGCATGGTTGTAGTCCTGTGCTATTCTATGCTGCAATTGTTCAAGGTATGTGGTGCTTTGTACGCTTTGTACGCTTAGGCTTGTGAGTTCCTTTGGTAATGTTTCACATACCTTTTCTTCCACTTTTCCCCTATGATTCTCATTTGACTTCACATCCATCAAGTTACTTCCAGCTCTGACACCGAAGGCACTCGAGGTGATTAGCACACCTGCTGCTAGACTGCAGGCATGTTTTTATTTGGCCACAGCCTTTATTTTAGCAATAACTTTATATTTCTGGTAGGAAGACCTTACATGAGATTATGTTCACTTCCTGAAAACTTCTTAAGCATAAAAGCAAGAGCTAAGCAGACGTCACCACTAACCAATGCTCTTCATGCTTCCCTTTTTTTTTTAAATGAGCCATGGGGCTTGAACTCAGGGCTTGGGTGGTGCTGTCCCTAAGTGCTTTCTTTGCTCAAGGCTAGCACTCTACCACTGTGAGCCACAGCACCACTTCCAGTTTTCTGGTGGTCAACTGGAGGTGATAGTCTCACAGATTTTCCTGCCTGGTCTGGCTTTGAACCATGATCCTCAGCAGTCAGCCCCTTGAGTAGCTGGGTTTATAGGCGTGAGCCACTGGCACCTGGCTTCCCTTTAGCTTTCAACTGCTGTTGACAAACTAAAAAGACAATCTCCAGCATTAACTTAAATCTTTTCCCAGCAGCAGCAGCATGGAGTACTACTGGGCAAACGACTGAAAGAAGGGAAACGTGCCTCACCTTGGCCCCCATCCCAGCATGAGAAACCGTAGCAGGTAGTGACTCACCAGCACTCTCGGTAACCTCTGCCTCCCCTGTCCTTGCTGCAGGCTTCCCGCTGTTCAGAGGCCGGCTCTGTCTTTGCCTAGGCCCCAGGGCTAGTGCAGTGAAAGTGGCTCACATTGAGAAGGTCGCCATCCTCTACCCGAGTAACAGCTTCAACCACATGGAGATGATGTGAGGGCCAAGCCGGGGGGGAAAGGGGGGGCTTCTCGGGCTGACTTCTCCCGCCCAGAGGTGACCATACCTTTGGCCCTTCCCTTAACAGTGTTACCCTGAAAGCACAGAAAGGACAGCGCTGCCTTGACCCCAGGTCAAAGCAAGCAAGCTTCATGATTAAGGTAAGCGGCCGATGCCTTCCCTGCCGAGCGCACTGCACCCCAGACAGACCTCTGCACGAAAGGAAAGAGAGGGGCCACTGCGGAGCCTTGCGGTGCTCCTGTGGACACTCCTGCTCCCGTGGACACTGCCACCGGCGCTCCTGTGGACTCTGCCACCGGTGCTCCCGTGTGGACACTGCCACCGGGGCTCCCGTGTGAACACTGCCACCCGTGCTCCCGTGTGGACACTGCCACCGGGTCTCCCATCCTCTCGTGTGGACACTGCCACCGGCGCTCCCGTGTGGACACTGCCACTGGCGCTCCCGTGTGAACACTGCCACCGGTGCTCCCGTGTGGACACTGCCACCGGGGCTCCTGTGTGGACACTGCCACAGGCGCTCCCGTGTGGACACTGCCACCGGGGCTCCTGTGTGGACACTGCCACCGGGGCTCCCATCCTCTCGTGTGGACTCTGCCACTGGTGCTCCCGTGTGAACACTGCCACCGGGGCTCCCGTGTGGACACTGCCACCAGGGCTCCCATGCTCTCGTGTGGACACTGCCACCGGGGCTCCCATGCTCTCGTGTGGACACTGCCACAGGCGCTCCCGTGTGGACACTGCCACCGGGGCTCCCATGCTCTCGTGTGAACACTGCCACCCGTGCTCCCGTGTGAACACTGCCACCAGTGCTCCCGTGTGGACTCTGCCACCGGGGCTCCCGTGTGGACACTGCCACCGGGGCTCCCGTGTGGACTCTGCCACCAGCGCTCCCGTGCTCCCGTGTGAACACTGCCACCGGGGCTCCCGTGTGGACTCTGCCACCGGCGCTCCCTTGTGGACACTGCCACCGGTGGGCCTCGGTTAGGACAAAAGCCCCCTCCTCTGACAGATGGCGGTGCATGCCAGTCCTCCACGACGGAGGACAAACTGCCCTAGAACTACAACTCCTGTTCTCTCACTACAGCAAGCTCAGAGAAAGAGTTTTTTAAAGAAGAAAAGCCTATGAAGTCCCGGGAAAGAGGCTTCAAAGCCTGGATCAAGCCCTGTGCCCTGGAGTCCCAGCCCCTCGGAGGCTCGAGGAAGTGTGAGGTCCTCCTCGGTGCTGCGCGCACAGTTCCACGTACCAATCAAGGCGAAGAGCCAGGGACTGCAGCACATGGGGATCTGCTGAGCTGAACTGCAGACTTCATGTAGTTTTCCATAAAGTACCTTTTAGCATTGTTAAGTTATTCCAAGAAAGAAACAATTTCCAATAAAAAGCCTGAAGAAAACTTGATAGCAGGACACCCTGCCCCCCCCAACTGCATGTCTTAAGTGGTTACTTGGGCAGAAATGACTCTTCCTCTTGAGTCAGTGTCTGTCGACCAAGCCCCACCACCATCCTGTTCCTTGACCAGCACTGCCCACTTGTCCAAAATGTATCTGACACGTAGCACATTTCTTTACTAAGTCCTCTCTTTCCATTCGGAAATAGTCCCTGAATAAAATGTTTTTACTGCTTTCATTAATGTCCAAATGCTTTCTTTTGCACCTTCCAAAATGCAAATATGGCACTCTTCTACTTTGCAAGATTAAAGTATAGGTCACACTGCTTAGGAAAGCGTGAGCCCCTCTCCAGACACGGCTGCTGGTTATCACTCCCTAGCAGTCTCTATTCTACTCATATGTAATTATGCACAGTTTCTGTAATGTTTTCTACTTGAAAAGCTCTTTCTTTTCCATTCATGTATTCTTTTTTTTGGCCAGTCCTGGGGCTTGAACTCAGGGCCTGAGCACTGTCCCTGGCTTCTTTTTGCTCAAGGCTAGCACTCTGCCACTTGAGCCACAGCGCCACTTCTGGCTTTTTCTGTTTATGTGGTACTGAGGAATCAAACCCAGGGCTTCATGCATATGAGGCGAGCACCCTAGCACTAGGCCACATTCCTAGCCCTCATTCATTTATTCTTATTCATCCACTTGTTCAATATCTACTCACCTCTAAGACTTAGCTCCAAAGTTACTAACATACACTGTCACATTTTCATACATACATATATATATATGTATTTTATCATATTGACCCCGTTGCCCACTTGTCTCTCCCTCTATCTTCCCCCAGTCCCTTTCCTTGCCTCAAATAGTCCCCCTTGTACTTTCATTGCTTTTTAAAAGAAATCTAGACTCACACAGAAGAGAAAATGTGAACTTTGTCTTTCTGAATCTGGCTTAATTTCTGAAGTTTGCTTAACATGATGATCTCCACTTCAATCCATTTTATTTTCCAATCACATGATTTTGCCATTTTTTAGACTGAATAATACTCCCTTCCACATGTATGCCACATTTTCTTCACTTGATCATCCATTCATGCTATGCTGGTTCTATAACTTGTGTGACTATGCCATCATAAACGGGTATGGCGTGGCCCTATGTAGATCTCTACCTAGCGTGGCAGAAAAGGTGTGCTTTAAAATGCATGCACACAGAAGCTGGTCTCAGTTCACCCACGCATGACTACGAGAATCACCACCCGCCTTTCAGCACCCACTTTGCCCTCAGGTCAGGCTGGTGAATGAGCTGGAACAAGTGTCACTGGAAAGTGTGCCTACGGACCCTACCACACACTGTAAGCAAAGGGAAGCTTTGGAGAGCTGCACTGAGGCTGGAGGAGAAAGCTCAGCTCCCTTCTATCATGCATTCTGGAGTACCCTGAACCGCCAAGGGAATTCCCAGTGTACACAAATAATCACAGATGCCCTCCTGTTCACAATTCTCCTTCTTCTTCTAACACCATCCACAGCAAACAAGCACATGCACTGAGGAGTTATGCATTCCCTCCATTAGTCAACACATGATCACAGATACTAACAATGAATAATGAAAGGACTTTCAATGACACAACACCTTCTATACTTACACCAGAATTCTTTAAATGAAGATTCTGGCTTACAACGAGATAAGAATATCCAGACTGATTGCACCTACCTAAATCTATGCTAACTCCTGAGGAAACGAGTCTTTTTCAGTTAAACTTTGTTCCTAAGTCTAGGGAAAGTAACACCCGTGTCTAAATATGGAAATCTGATGGGCCAATACAAATGCTTTTTTAAGAAGCATAATTCTTACTTATGCTACTCAAGTCTGTAAATTTGGATTCATTCATCCACCCATCTATCCATTCATCTCATAGTCTCAATGCCTCCCAAAAGCCAGGTGATATTCTGCTTGCTAGGGATACAGCTGTCAATAAAAAACAAAAAGATCTCTGCTCTTCTGGGGCTTACATTCTAGTGAGATCTGAGAATTCACAGTTCAGAGCCAGCCCAGGCAGATGAAACCCAGAGATTCTCTACAGTTTGACAGCACAAGGATGGACACAAAGGTATGGCTCAAGTGGTTTGAGTACTAGCCATAAGCAAGAAAGCTGAGCAAGAAGGCAACATCCTTAGTTTGAGCTCTGGTACCAGAACATACATGAAAAGAATTATTCCAGTATATGCAATGTCTGATAATAATCTGAAAATAGAATCCAATTCACTATGGTATGTTTTAAGTAAGAAAAATACTGCTTTAAAAATACTGTGAGGGGGCTGGGGATATGGCCTAGTGGCAAGAGTGCCTGCCTCATATACATGAGGCCCTGGGTTCGATTCCCCAGCACCACATATACAGAAAATGGCCAGAAGTGGCGCTGTGGCTCAAGTGGCAGAGTGCTAACCTTGAGCAAAAAAGAATCCAGGGACAGTGCTCAGGCCCTGAGTCCAAGGCCCAGGACTAGCAAAAAAAAAAATACTGTGAGGGCTGGGAATGTGGCTTAGTGGTAGAGTGCTTGCCTAGCATGCATGAAGCCCTGGGTTTAATTCCTTAATACTACGTAAACATAAAAAGCTAGAAGTGGCTCTGTGGCTCAAAAGGTAGAGTGCTAGCCTTGAGCAAAAAGAAGCTCAGGGACAGTGCTCAGGCCCTGAATTCAAGCCCCAGGACTGGCAAAAAAAAAAAGGAAAAAAGAGAGAGAGACAGAGAAAGGAAGAAAAACATAAAAATACCGTGGCTCATACCTGTAATTTTAGCTCCTGGGGGCTGAGCTGTGACGATCGTGGTTCAAATGCAGGCAGGAAAGTCTGTGAGATTCTTATCTCTAGTTAACCACCATAAATCCAGAAGTGGAGGTAGAGTGCTACCCTTAAGCAAAAAAGGCTCAGTAACAGTGCCCAAACACGGACTTCAAGCCCCAGGACCAGCCCAAACAAAAACAACAACAAAACTGCAAGTGAACAAAGTCTACCTGTGTGATCACTTACTGGTAACTCACGTGTGAATATCTGTAATATGTGTGGATAATGTATGTATGCAACATTTTTTAAGCATGAAATTCAGTGTCAGACAGATCCACCTTAAGCTTTTTCTAGGTGTTTCATTTCCAAAGCCCCCAAATAACCACAAAGATGACTTTGGTCAATTAAACCGGATGCCCAAATCAAGAACATTTTCCGCTACATTACAAAGTACTGGAAAACATAGACTAAAAAGCTAGAGTTCAGGGCTGAGAATATGGCTTAGTGGTAGAGCACTTGCCTAGCAAGCATGAAGCCCTGGATTCGATTCCTCAGCACCACATACACAGAAAAAGGCAGAAGTGGTGCTATGCATCTAGAGGTAGAGTGCTAGCCTTGAGCAAAAGAAGCCAGGGACAGTGCTCAGGCCCTGAGTTCCAAGCCCCAGGACTGGCAAAAAAAAAAAAAAGTCAGTGTTTATATCATAAGATGTCCGAAACAATGTCGGACAGGAAGATAATGGTATGTAATATTTGATAAAAAATTCCATGCAATGAGGAGGACATATTTCCTCCTTGATATAAGGTTTTCAGTTGATTGAATCAAGTATTTGCCCCACACCTTCTTTTTCCTTTGCCATAAAGGCCATAATCTTGACTGAGAACTTAGATACAAGTAAGATGACATGCTGCACTGTTCAGAATACTTTCCACTCACAATGTTGGAGTTGTTTCTGAAATATTTTGGCATCTTTATTCTTGATCTAGGTTTTGTTCTGCATAACCAACTATGAGCAGACCTCTCCGTTTCCTCATCATCTCAAATGATGGCCTCAGCAGAAGCACAATCTTTGTGGGTTCTGTCAGACTATCTCAATTCCTTTTCTTCCAGCTTCCCATTCTGTGCCCACTAACTACTCAAGTGACAGCTCAGCCCTGTTCTGCCAGTTCCTGGAACAGATTAACCTAAGATTTAGCACGCCAGCAACTTCCACTTTCCTCTGGCAGCCAGTCACTGATGACAAAACCGCACCTGAGAAGGCGGCTTTTACATGCCGGGGATTTGCAGATGTGGGCTTCACTCCTGGCCTCTGACACTAGGTTTTCAGACCCCTGCACACCAGGCTTACTAGCCTGATCCTAGGATAGAATCTCTGCCATTCCTTGCCCTCTCCCCACCTTGTTGTAGCCTACCTGACCATGAAGGACTTCCCTTGTGTTTTCCTAGGTTCCAAACATTAACAATTTGAGCCACGGTGCCACAGGTAAGGCCTGTGACTTTTCATCTTAGATTGCCTATTGCCACTGGCTTGCAAAGACCATAGTCCAAGGACGACAGCCAAGTATAACAAATGTTCCATGATTCACATGCTTTCTACTAACGCCATCTACAATAACAATCAGCCTTGGACTACCAAGCGCTAAGAAATGGGATTCCACCCTATTTATCATCCAAAGGAAATCATGCTAATTTAACACTATGCGCTTTCAAAAGCTGATGGGTTTTTTTTCTTTTGCTCTACATTGGACAGTCTCCTAGAATTAAGCTCTGTATTAAATAAACTCACCTCTCTTTCTCTCTCTCTTCAAGTCCTAGGACTTGAACTCAGGGCCTGAGCACTGTCCCTGAGCCTCTCTGTGCTCAAGGTTAGCACGCTACCTCTTGAGCCACAGCGCCACTTCTGGCTCTTTCTGCTCATGTGGTGATGAGGAATTGAACCCAGGGCTTCATGCATGCAAGGCAAGCACTCTTGCTACTAGGCCATATTCCCGGCCTCTAAACCCATATCTTCCATGTTTTGAGCTGTTCTCCCAGAGTCTGTATCTACTTATAACTCCTTTTAAATTTATATACTCAAAAAGTATACATATTTCTGGTTATGCAATAAAGAATCCCTTTATAAGAAAAGAGAAAGAAAGAAGGAAAGAAGGAAGAAATGAAGGAGGAAGGAAAATGGGAAGTTGTCTTAGATTACCCTTCAGCCCTTTAGTACTTTCAGGGAAGTCCAGAGGACATCAGATTGAATAGCTTCTCCATTTCACAGATGATGAAAATTAAGGCTCAAAAAGAGAAGTGACTTAAGTTTTGTAATTGCACTTGCTGCAGTAGTGGGACACAAGGTCAAAGCTCAAAGAGAGATGGAACATAAAGAGAGGAGACAGAGAGGCACAGAGAGAGAATGAGAGTAAGCAACTGTCCTTATTTGTCTTCTGGATCCAGCCATGCCTCAACTCCACTTGGGCTTCCTAGTGATTAGGCCAATAAAATCCCTCTTTTGCTTAAAAAAAGAAAAAAGAATCCTTTTATAGCAATGAACACTTTTCTCATACCATTCTAGATGTCAATTTTATATAGTTTTCATCCCAGGACTAACTCTTCAAACAAAATTTATTTTGACACACCAGAAATCACATTCTAAATGGGCAGTGTTTTCTCTCAAAACAGTTTTGATGAAGACCACGTACTTGTTGTAATGTAATGTATGTGTGGCCACAAAGCGTTAATGGAATCTTTGAAAATGTCGAGTTCTGTATCTTGACTTTTCTCTACGGCAAGCAGCCCTACTGCTCTACAGAACTTACTGAAGAGCAGCGCCCAGCTACATCACCTCTCAGTCACCACATACAAGAAACGAGAAACTGCCATCTCTGAAGATATTTTAAAACAGCCTCTGAAAAGTCACAACGTATCTACTGAGAAAATGCATCATAGTTCAAGTCCCTATGACAACTTTTTTATAGCCCAATTGAAGGATGCCCTCCACTTATCATTTTATCCATCTATAAAATAAAATGAACTTCCTGACATAGCAACTGCAGGTGCAAATAGCAGTGTGTAATAATACCTCTGAGTCCTAAAGAATAAACAGTGTAAAACATGCCTATGCGAGCCTTACTGCTATACATTAAGATGGATGCAAGACACAGCAGTAAGACATACTTATGCTTAAACTGTACTCAGACTTAAAAATTAACTTGGTATCTATGGGAGATGAAGGATAAAAATTCAAAGTTCCATTTAAAAAGCCATTTCCATATGCAATAAAGCTCTGACTTTCAAGAAACCACTCATGGTTTGGAAAGTGAAACCTAACTCATTATTGGAGGAAAAAAAAGGAGGCAGAGGGAAATTCCGTTACTCTAAGAACACAATAAATAAAAATAAAACGTTTGATTTTGTAACAAGAAATTTTCCCCAAGGTGGCAGGTTTTGCTGACTCAACTGTAATGTTATCCAATCAGAGTTGGGAAGGGAAAGTGATTTTACAGATAAATACTGCTCAGTGCTTTGTGAGACACATTCTGAGCTTAACACAGAAGAACTTCACATCCCAGCACCATGAGCCAAACTGGCATTCTTACTTTCTGCCTTATCATCCTGACTCTGAATGGGATTCAAGGTAAGAAATATCAAAGGATATTTACTTTATAAAATCAGGAGTAAGGCTGGGTACAAATTCTAAAAATATAGAAGTAATGTATTTGTGACTTTCACTGTGTTCCTATAAATGACGGGGAAATAAGCAGTTCTCTTTGGTCATAGTTCCTATGAATGGCTAACGTGAGAGAAAGAAGTACAATGAGCATGAGAAAGAAGAGGAAACAAACAAAAAGGAGTTTGAGAGCAAAACTGAAGGGGAAGAAGGACAGGATAAGAAAGATACTTCCCTCCCTAAGTTTAATAATACAAGCAGCACGGTGGGGAGGGGATCACAGTCAAGTTGCAATTCCCTCCTTCCAGATCATCAGCTATGACGCTGTTCAGACCCATGTTACAAAGGGGTTAGGAGACGCCGTGACAACACGGGCTCTGGACTCAAGTTCGACTCAGGCTGCGTCGCATACCTAGAAAGAGGCACTGTGCTAACCAACCCTGCTCTGCCTGTTTCCCCGCAGGAATTCCTCACTTGAGAACCGTGTGCTGCCGCTGCATCGAAGTCGGCATGCAGTCCGTGCACCCAAAGACCTTAGAAAAAGTTGAAATTATCCATCAGAGTCTATCCTGTCCACATGTTGAGATCATGTAAGTACGCCCCCACCCGCTGGCCACTTTCCTAGCTGTGATGACGTATTCACCACAAAAGGTCAGTAAAGGGCTTGCGATGATTCTAAAACAACTACAGAAGAGAGAGAAATATTTAGGGTGAAAGTGTCCAACTTGGGAACTGGGTAGTGAATGTTCTGTTGTACCTACATTATCCTAAATATTTCTACCATTTACTTCTACAGTGCTACTATGAAAAATGGAAAGAAACAATGCTTGAATCCAGAATCCAAGGCCACCAAGAAATTACTGAAAGCTGTTAGCAAAGAAAGGTAGGTCTGCTGCTTGAAAAGCTGTTCTTTGGGAAAAGGGAATCTTGGCAAGTTAGAAATATCAGCCTTTGCTATGAGATCCTTACATTAAAAATATTATCACTATGATGCCCTTTCCGAACTACATTTATATATACAATGGAGTGCTGTTATGCGGCACTTGTTTAAAGGGGGCAGCAAATAACTTCATCCTTGACATAGAACTATAACTATCCAAGCAATGCTGCCACATTTCCCCCAACCCTTTTCTGGTATAAAAAAGCAGCCCCGGGGCTGGGAGAGCTTGCCTTGTATACATGAAGCCCTGGGTTCGATTCCCCAGCACCACATATACAGAAAACGGCCAGAAGTGGCTCTGTGGCTCAAGTGGCAGAATGGTAGCCTTGAGCAAAAAGAAGCCAGAGACAGTGCTCAGGCCCCGAGTCCAAGGCCCAGGACTGGCAAAAAAAAAAAGCAGCCCCTATAGTTCATCATGACTATGTAGCTGCAGGAAAACTCACCAAAAATTTTACTTTAAGATCTGTGGGTTACTCTATGAACTCACTATATTTAAGTAGAAACACGACTGAAACAAGGGTCTTTGATACCCAACATCCATATTTCCTCTTCCTACAGGTCTAAAAGATCTCCTTAAAACCAGAGAAGCGAATCACTGCAGTGCTGACACAAACGGACCTCAGAGACTCTCTCTCTCTCCTAACTGCTCTACCGTACACTAGACCTAATCGTCCCTGGTTTGCAGTTCTAAAAGATGACCATCCAGGCACCAAACTAGCTTCTACTACTGCTAAAGGAAAGAAGATGGTTCAATGCCCTGAATGAGTCCAGTAGGAGCTCAATTACCCCACAAGCTACGCCTGGTGCTACATGCTGAGCAAATGTGCCAGGTCCGACACATGCTCCTCACTTCTGTCTTCTAAGAGTTACTAAAGGAGTTTTTTTTCCTCCTCTAGGTTTATCAGAGTTATGTGATTGTCAAATAAAGCTAAAAAGTATGCAGCTCAAGCAACAATACAATCTGCTTCTTAAGAAGCAGTCTTTACTTCGTTGGCTTCTACTGCATCCTTCTAGGGGGGCCGTGTTCTCCCAGCAGTTATATGCTGACAATTCCAGACACGTACAGGCAGCTAGACATGTGTGGAAATGGGCAGGGAAATATTTTGTGAAAGACTGAACAAAGTGAAATTCTTCAATCTGTTTTTCTTACATTGTTTTCATTGCACACAGACTAACCGGTGTAATTAAATATTTTATGAGTAACTAAAAAAAACTTCAAATCTAAATATAATTTCAAATATTTAAGAAATGGGCTGGACAGTCTTTTAAAGGTGTGCAAATATTAAGAAGAAAATGTAAATAATGAAAGATGAAAAGGTAATAAAGTGATTATTAACTAAGATGTGGCACCTTGTGTTATCTGGCTGGAGTATCAATGTCTTGGAGAAGTTGGGGTGGGCAGAAGGCCCCTGAGCGGGAGAACTGCCAAACTCCTCCTGACTGCAGTCTCCTCAAGGCCCCTCAGAAAAGCCCTACGTGACTGGGGTGGCATAAGGGAACTTGTTCCGAGCCTCACACTCCACAGCCAAGTTTCTAGAAGACATCTCCATCTGCGTATTCCACAAAACCTTCAAATTCCAAATGCCTTACATTCCCTTCTCTTAGATCTGTTTCTTTTCTTCTATTTCCCAGGGTAAATGCATTCAGTTCCCAAGCCAGAAGCATGAAGCAATTCTATACTACTTCCCTTACCTCCACAGCCAGTTGTTTGGAATATACCTATAATACAACTAGTTGGCAAACTTTTAGTGCCTAGAATACACGAACACACACACACACACACACACACACACACACACACGGCCAAATTAGAAAGAGAAGTGAATAAAATTTTCATAGAAGAAAAGGGCATGAACTCCTAATATGAAAAGATGCCCAGCTTCGTCGGTAATCAAGACCATGCACATTCAAATCCTTACAGGAAGCCCCGCACCTGGGCTCACGGGAAGCTCACCCCTGTGATCCTAGCCACGCAGGACTCTCAGCCACTGACCTCCAGGGTCTTTTCAATGTGAAGAACCACTTGTCTTCTGTTGTCAGGATTCTCTTTATCTCTGGGTTTTGAAACTTTGACTATTATGTCGCTCAGCCTATCTGGGTTTCTCTTGCTCGAAGGTCACTGCATTTTTTGGATATGTAGATCTGTATCCTTCATTAGATTGAAGAAGTTTGGGGTAACTGTTTTTGTGAAGATGGTTTCTACTTCCCTCTTGTCCCTTTCAAAACGCACAGTACACACACGGTGCTCTATCTGCTGGTAGCCCACAGAAGGCTCTGTCCTTCTGTTCACTGGTTTGGCTTTCTGCTTCTCACTCAGTGTCAAAGATCCTACCTTTCAAATTTGCAGATTCTTCTTTCTGGTTGTTCAAAACTCCCACTGAAGCCCACGGGTGAGTTTTTTCTTCATTCAGTTTTTTTGTGGGAAGTTTATTCTTTTTTTAAATAATTATTATTTATTGTCAAAGCGATGTACAGAGGGGTTACAGTTTCATACGTAAGGCCACGGGTACATTTCTTGTACTCTTTGTTACCTCCTCTCTCATTCCCCCCTCCCTTCATTCAGTTTTTATCAATTTCTGATCTAGAATTTTAATTTTATTCTATTTTGGTAATTTCTAACTTCTAATTTGATTTTCTCATTTTTCCTTTTGTTCCTTAGCTCTTTGGTATCCTTTACCTCTTCAAGCATATTTAAGTCAACTGGTCTGACATCTTTGGGTAGTAAATTCAATGTCTAGGCTTCCTCAAGACTTGAGGGGCTTTATTCTAACTTAATTATTTTCTTAAAGCCCCCAACTCTAAATTCTGTCACCTTCTGAGAGCACTAGCTATTATAACTGCAACCCAAGGATTTTGAGGAGACATGATTCAGCTATATATACTTTCTCAATTTTTTTTTAAAGAAATTAAGGTAATAGAAAAAAAGCAGATGTTTAAACTAAGAATGGACTTTCTATTCAGGACAAGTAAAGAATTGGATTTATAATATTACAGTTTCACTTTTAACATATTGTTACCAGGAAAAATATTTTGAAAGGGACAGAAATATCATCTTCATGTACCTTTCATTATAGCATATTGTTATAACTCTTTCATTTTGATATTGCTTTTCTTTGTCCAGTCCTGGGCCTTGAACTCAGGGCCTGAGCACTGTCCTTGGTTTCTTTTGTGCTCAAGGCTAGCACTCTACCACTTGAGCCACAGCACCACTTCTGGCTTTTTCTATATATGTGGTACTGAGGAATCGAACCCAGGGCTTCATGCATGCAAGGCAAGCACTTTACCACTAGGCCATATTCACAGCCCCTTAGTATTGCTTTTTTAAATAGTATTTTATGAATAAGAAGATGATGCACGTATGTATAGGAAAAAAATAGTGTTTGGTACTACCCAAAATCTCAGGCATCCACTACAAGTCTATGCAGGCATTAAGTCAGCATAAACTCAAATGCCAATATGCAAATTAATTTTTCTGGCACATTATTTATCAAAATATTCCAGAAATGTTTTAATTTTTGTAGTTCTAGTGTAGATAAAAAATCTCAAGTAAAAATCTTGTTTTTAAGAAAGTTTCACTTAGGTTGCCCAGGTTGGTCCCAAACATCTGGGCTCAGGTAATCCTCTGGTCTAGGCCTCCAAGTAATCGGGACTGCAAGCACATGTCACCACATCTGGCATTAAGAAAACCCTTTTAAAATAAATAAAGGAATGGATTGTGACATTCCTGACATATCAGAAAACAACCCAAATACCCAGGACTGAGAAGAAGCAAACCAGAAAGATGAAGAACTATTTTAAAATATGGGAGCAGCTTGGAGTCAGTCGCTCATGCCTGGAATCCCACATCTGAGGACTGTAGTTCAAAGCCAGCCTGAGCAGAAAAGTCTGAGAGACTCTCATCTCCAATGAACCTCCTGCTCCCCCCGAAAAAAGCTGGAAGTAGAGCTGTGGCTCAAGTAGTGGAGCACTAGCCTTGAGCAACAAAATCTCAGGGACAGTGCCAAGGCCCCAAGTTCAAGCCCCAAGACTGGTAC
Organism: Perognathus longimembris pacificus; assembly: GCF_023159225.1. Lineage (NCBI taxonomy): Eukaryota > Metazoa > Chordata > Mammalia > Rodentia > Heteromyidae > Perognathus > Perognathus longimembris. The sequence goes on from NW_025961116.1 coordinate 235,790, forward strand.
ACACACACACAGAGAACTATGCACACACTATGAAAGTTTATGTAAACCAAAATTAGTTAATGGGAATTATGCCGTGAAAATGCTTACACATATAACTGTGTGTAAAAACTTCATCATTCGCTTGTTATTCTCCCTCGGGGTGTCATCACTACAAGATTAAAAGGCCACTTTTCCTCCAGTTTTGCTCCATTTTCTAGCCTCCTGTTTCGCCATTACTTCATTGTTAGTCACCGGTGCCCAAGTGTTTACAGCTTCTGAGATCTGGCATACTTTATCATGCCTTCTGCTAAAAATATATTCCCTTCACTTTCATCTAGCAACAAACTCCAAGCACGTCTTTTTTTTTTTGTTTTTCAGCCCGTCCTGGGGTCTGAACTCAGGGCCTGAGCATGGTCCCTGGCTTCTCTTTGCTCAAGGCTAGCACTCTGCCACTTGAGCCACAGCGCCACTTCTGGCTTTTTCTACCTATGTGGTGCCAAGAAATTGAACCCAGGGCTTCATGTATACAAGGCAAACACTCTACCACTAGGCCACCTTCCCAGCCTCCAAGCAATTCTCTTTCAGGCCTGATAGTATAGCTGTATTTGAGCCCATCTGTGAGGGTGGGGGCCTTCTCTCTGAACCGGATAGTTTTATATAATCCTTTAACATAGGATTTCTTCTACAGTAACTAATTTACACGTTGTCCCCCTGACCAACTAAACTGAGCTCTCTAAGGGTAGAGATCATTGCTGGTATTTGTGTCCTCAGTCTAGAATCATAATAAAAGTTGAGCAATGACACATGTGATAAAACACTCAGTGAGGATTTAAAGGCTGTAGATTTTCTTTTCTTTTTTTGGTAGACATATTTTTTAAAATAAATCCGGATATTTTAAGTATAAAAGTTGTTTCTCCAGGGCAATTTTTCCTCGGGTAAGGCGGCTGCTTAGCGAGTAGAGTCACGTGCAGTCAGACCAGCGCCCAAAATCACACAAGAAAAACCTCGCCGCTGCCAACATCCAGCCACGGCTGTCCTGGAAAGGGGGTCCTGACCTCCTCTCTCGAAGCCGCTCACCCCCGGATCGCACCCGGCCCTCGGGCTGTGAGAGCCGGCCACCCAGACGCCCACAGAGGAGAACTCAACTCGGAAGGACGTCCCTACAATCCGAGATGCAGACAGGACGCGAGACCCAGGCAAACTATCACCGGCTGGCTGGTGGCTCGACGTACCCTGTGTCCCACTACTTGGCTGCAGGGGGAGAAAGGGGGGGTGGGGGGTGGGAATGTGAAGTTGGGGTTCTGAGGCTGTTCCCCACCCCCACCCCCGCCCCCGTGCTCGGTCTTTCGGTAGCGGCTGGAAGGAGCGGAAGTCCACTGAGGGAGAGATAAAGCAAGGCGCGCTCCGCCCTGCGCGCCCTGGGGGCCGGTGCACCCCCAGTCCCTGCGCACAGTGGGGGTCCCCCCCCCTGCCCCGCCCGGCGGATCCACCGGGGAACGGCCACTGTCCCGCCGTGCCTGGCTCCCTCCCCGTCCCCTCCCCGCGGGACCGTGGGAACGTCCTGCCCCCTGCGGGCTGGGAGCCGCTTTTACTCCCACACGAGGGGCGTTCCGACCTGGGCCCGGGCCGCCTCCTCCCCATCCCGCCCCCCCCCCCCCCCGCGCTCACCCAGGCGCCTCTCCTTCCCGGGTGGGATCGATCCTCCGCGCCGGCCCGGGGACCCCGAGCGGCGACGCCCGCGGAGCTAGCGAGCGTGGGCAACTGCGGCGGTAACTCCAGCCTGGAGAAGGTTCTGGAAGCGCGGCCGGCCGGGCATGCGCAGGGTGCGAGCCCCGGCGGCGGCGGCGGGAAGAGGCCCGGGAGGCCCGGCCGGCCGACGCGGGACCCAGGTAGCGCGGCCCGGAGCCCCTTCGCTCTCGGCTGAGCGCGCGTGCCGCGGACTTCCGGGGCCCGGCTTCACGAGATGCACACGCCATGGGACAGAGCGCATGGGGCGCTCACGCCATGAGACAGGACGCGGGGCGCACGCGCCAGGGGACGCACGCACCACGGAACGCACGCACCACGGGACAGGGCGGGCACGGCGCACGGGACACGGGCCGGGGCTGGGACAGGGGCGGAGCAGCGAGGCCTCGGTCCCCCCAGCCCACCCCCGCCGTGGGCCTGCCCTCCTCCGGGACCGTCCCCCGGGGATAGGGGCGGGGAGGAAGCCAGGCGCCCGCATTTCCCGCTGGCATCCGCGCGCCCCTCCCTCCGTGACATGCGCTGGGGGGGGGGGAGGTGGCGGGGGCGGAAGGAGCCCGGGGTACCAGACGCGTGGCCCGCCCAGGCTCAGCCCCAGGCCCGGGATCCGCCCGGGACCCGTGGCGGGCGGGTCCTGCGGGTGTCCTCGGGGAGAGGGTGCGCATCGCGGGGAAGCCGAGGCGGGCGGGTGTCCTCGGGGAGAGGGGGCGCATCGCGGGCAGGCTGAGGCGGGCGGGTGTCCTCGGGGAGAGGTGGCGCATCGCGGGGAGGCCGAGGCGGGCGGGTGTCGTCGGGGAGAGGGGGCGCATCGCGGGGAGGCCGAGGCGGGCGGGTGTCGTCGGGGAGAGGGGGCGCATCGCGGGGAGGCTGAGGCGGGGGGGGGGTGTCCTCGGGGAGAGGGGGCGCATCGCGGGGAGGCCGAGAAGCCGCGTGAGCGCGGGGGAGACTCAGCGAGGGCGCCCAGGCCCCGGGTCCAAGCCTTGGCGTCCACGGCCACGCGTTCTGGCCGACTGCCCTGGCGTGGGGAGGCTCCAGAGGGAGGCGCGATCCGAGGGCCTGACCCGGGGAGACAAACGGGACCGGAGCCGGGAAGGAGGTGGACAGGAGACGCGGCTCGCGTGCTCGGGGTTTGGGTTCCCGGCGGCTTTCCTGTAGGCCTGGCATTGAAGGGGGTGCGGGACTGGAGCTGTGGCTCCAGGGGCAAAGGGCCGCCTGGGAGCAGGAAAACTGATTCTCAAAAGCTCTGAGTTCAAGACCCAGTGTGGACACAGGAGGGGGGGGAGGAGAGGGAGGGAGGAAGGAAGGAAGGAAGGAAGGAAGGAAGGAAGGAAGGAAGGAAGGAAGGAAGGAAGGAAGGGAAAAGACAAAAGCATGCATACTTTCTTTTAAAGGCTACCGGGAGTGGTATGCATACTTTCTTTTAAACCCACCGGGAGTGGTGGGTTCCCCCGCACGCCCGCGGTTGTCCTCGGGGAGAGGGGGCGCATCGCGGGGAGGCCGAGGCGGGCGGTTCCTGCGGGTGTCCTAGGGGAAAGGGGGCGCGGGTCCGCGGGGAGGCTGAGGCGGGCGGGTGTCCTCGGGGAGAGGGGGCGCATCGCGGGGAGGCCGAGAAGCCGCGTGAGCGCGGGGGAGACTCAGCGAGGGGCCCAGGCCCCGGGTCCAAGCCTCGGCGTCCATGGCCACGAGCTCTGGCCGACTGCCCTGGCGTGGGGAGGCTCCAGAGGGAGGCGCGATCCGAGGGCCTGACCCGGGGAGACAAACGGGACCGGAGCCGGGAAGGAGGTGGACGGGAGACGTGGCGCGGGCTCGTGGTTTGGGTTCCCAGCCGCTTTCCTGAAGGCCTGGCGTTGAAGGGGGTGCGGGACTGGAGCTGTGGCTCGAGGGGCAAAGGGCCGCCTGGGAGCCGGAAAGCTGATTCTCAAAAGCCCTGAGTTCAAGACCCAGTGTGGACACAGGAGGAGGGGGGTGGAGGGGGGAAGGAGAGGGAGGAAGGGAGGGAGGAAGGAAGGAAGGAAGGAAGGAAAAAGACAAAAGCATGCATACTTTCTTTTAAAGGCTACATAGATTCTTCACTGGAACTCCATTTTTGGGAGGCTACGGAGAGCGTGGAGAAGGAGGAGAAATGTGGACATGTACCACGGCAAGCCTGGCTGGAAGCGTGTCCCCCCCCCCCCCCCAGTAACACAGTGACACATTTGCCAGGTTTGTAACTAGTGTTTCTCTCCTAAGTAAAAGCTGTTACACGTTCAGGCATTGTTTCCTAAGACTTATTTTTAATTAGAAAATTATTTACCTTCAGTTCTTTGAATTAATTGCTCATATGGAAATTTAGATCTAATACTGTTTTCATTTGATGCGTTACATGCTTACTGAAAAAAACCCAAAAGACCTTTTACATTTCCCTTAAACATGTCCAAGTACTTCTGCCTTTTCCATAATAAGGCCAGGAATCTACTGAGCTGAGTTCCTTTTTGTTCTGCAGAGAAGTAACAAAGCCAGTAGATAAGCTTGGGCAAGCCCATCTGTCCTAATCAACAGATATGTCGGCTGCATCAGTTCTGTCCACACGCCTCTTAGGTGTTTGGGGCCAGGAAGGCAGGGGATGCTTGCGTGCGCGTGTGCGTGTGAGGACAGGGCAGTGCACTATGCGTGCGTGTGTGCGCATGTCCACTGTACTGGGGGCTGGAGAAGGGGCTGCCACAGCAGTCAAGTAGAAGCCAGGAGAGGTGGAGGGCAGAGTAGGGGCGCTCATTACGTAATCCATTCCTCAGCCACACGGGCAGCTATTTTACATCCTTTACTAAAAGTCACCAATTTATGTGAAATTGAAATTAAACCTGCAGAAATTCCCTTGGATCTGAAAGTAGGGTTTCCTCAGCACAACCCAGATGGTGCTCTGATTAGTTTAGCGACATCAGCTAAGGAGAGCAGCCAATCGGAGTTTAGTAGGAAGGTGATCCTCGCAATAAATAGGGTCCCCAAGAACATGCTCTCTAAAGGATCCCTCAGACTTGAGCTCCCCGGTAGGAGTGACCCGGCAGACCCCATTCCACTATGGAGAAAAGAGGGGCTCCTTTCCTCGTGGGCATCATCCTCCTGCTTCTGATTGCAGCTCAAGGTGAGAGTTTTGAGTAATATTAGGTTAGTCAGGTCAGAGCTGTGGTTCACGCTAAAATCCTTGGGGTTCAACCAGGTAATGTTGAATATTCTGCATGTATTAGGAAGCAACACTGGGATGAGAAAAGATCATGCAATCAGTCATCCAAAGGCCATCACCTAGATCTGCCAAGTCAAATATGAGTCTTTTCTGTCTGGGCACGTGAGTTCCTAGTGTTTAATACATGTTTGAACATTGACAGTGAGACATTATCTCTCAGATCCGAGGGAATTTCTGCAAGTTACTACTTCCAGATCACATACATGGGCAGTTTCTAGGAAGGGATGTGAAACCAGTAGCACTGGCAGCTGGTAATAAAGTCTCCTAAATTATGTTTATCATGCTAATCTTGTTTCTGTAATTATGTGTGTAATGAAGCAATCTCAAATCTAGATCAGAAAAGCTGTTTACTAATTGGTTTTGTTACTGTAGGCAAATACAACCTCTCTGCAACTCCACGTCGGTATAGTGGCACTGTTCTAGTTAATGTGTGGCATAGTGGATGCTAAGTGTGAATGAATGTAAGAATTAAGGTATGACGGTAACTGTTGTGAAGGCTTTGAGGTGAGCATGGCAACACGCGCCTGTAATCGAGCCCAGGGACTCGAGCGGTGGAGGTAGGAGGACCATGGCTTGAGACCAGCTTGGATGAGCATTTGTGAGACGCTGTCTGAAATACATTCTAAAAGCAAAAGGACCAGGGGCATAGCTCAGACCCCCTGGAACTCAATCTCCAGTCACACACACACACACACACACACACACACACTTCAAAAGATTAGAGCACTACTGAAAATCAAGGAAACGGGAGGGGAAAAGATGAGAAGGGGGTAGTAATTATTATAAATAGGACTTGAGATCCAAACCTATGCCAACTTAGGTAATAAATGGATTTGAAAGTTGCTTAAGGTACTGGTTCGCATAACATACCTGAATCATGTGTCTAACCTGTAGTAGGCATCTATTAATATCGTGTAAGTTTTCCAGCCAGGGCTATAAAATAAGGAAATTAAGAGCAATATCTTTGGATTGAGGGATCTGAACTGAGACCCTATTCTCCCTCTAAAACCATATGACTTTGTTCTTACACTTAACCTCTCCAACCTTCAGTCTTTTTCCTCCTCCTCCTTCTTCCTGTTGGTCGTGGGACTTGAACTCTGAGCCTGGGCACTGTCCCTGAGCTCTTAGCACTCTTACCGCTTGAGCCATAGCACTACTTCCGGTTTTCTGGTGGTTAATGGAGATAAGAGTCTCACAGACTTTCCTGCCTGGGCTGGCTTTGAACCACAATCCTCAGATCTCAGCCTCCTGAGTAGGTAGAATTACAGGTGTGAGCCACCATTCTTATTAATTTATTTTTTTCTTGTTATTAAGGTGATTACAGAGGGGTTATAGTGACATATGTCAGGTAAAGAGTACATTTCTTTTGGGACAATGTCACCCCTCAGTCTTCTTTTTTTCTTTTCTTTTTTTAGTCAGTTGTGGGGCTTGAACTCTGGGCCTGGGCGCTGTCCCTGAGCTCTTCAGCTCAAGGCTAGCGCTCTACCACTTGAGCCACATCGCCACTTCCCTCAGTCTTCTTATTTACAAAGTGTTGTGGTGAAGATGTACAGACAACTCACTAAAATAACTTCACTAGTGTCATCCTGATGGATCACATCCGCTGAGACATTAGCCTAAAGAGGCATTGTGATCTTTCTCTTTCCCAAAGGAAACCCAATAATTAGGACTCCACGTTGTACCTGCATCGGCAGTAGGCAAGAGAGGATCAACCCCAAATTCTTGAAAGATCTCAAACAACTTGCCCCCAGTCCTTCTTGTGAGGAAACTGAAATCATGTGAGTAAAAACTCCTCTGACACCGACTTTCCTTTGGGTGTCACCCCCTCCCCCCCAACGACAATTCAGGTGGTTCCTTCCTCTGAAAATTCCAGCAGCAACTTTCTTTCTTCACATAAAAGATAAATTTCTGGTAGAGGTTAGGATCCAGGAGTGATCAACTACTTAAGTAATATACATTCATTATAGAACATGTTTTGTTTCTTCAAGAACAAAGAAAATTGCATTTCTTTGAGACTAGTAAGAAATGCTATTTAGGATAGCACAGGTGCAAGCTGTCTTGAAAATGGGCTCCTAGAAAATATTGAATGCATGTAACTAAAAAGATGAAAATAAAAACCATTTACAATCCTGCCATCCAGTGATAAATACTATTAAGCCTTTGGTATTTGGTTTTCCAAAGTTCCCTCATTTGCTTTGTGTGTACATATTTATATGTAATGTATGCAAATATATACATATATACAATCAATATACAAATAAGACCAGTATAATCATGTGCTACATACAGTACTTTCCATCAAATCTGCTGATTCATGTTTCTTGGTTTTTACCCCTTGGTTACCTATGATATAAAAACTATAAGATGGAAACTTCTAGAAAAAAATGTTTAAATAATTTTATTATAGTATATTTTTATAGTTGTTTTAACATTAGTATTAGTTGTTTTTAATCTCTTGCTGTGTCTAGTTTATAAATTAAACTTTATCATAAGAATATGTATGCATAGAGATATGGCAAAAAATAGTATATATAAGGTTCAGTACTATCAAATATTTCAGGCATCTAAAGAATGTCTTGAAACATAAGCCCCTACAGATAAGAAGGGACTGCTGTATAGTTTTATACAGGTGTGTGTGTGTGTGTGTGTGTGTGTGTGCGTGTGCATGTGTGCATGTGTGCTGGTCCTGCAGCTTAAACTCAGAGCCTGGGCATTGTCTCTAAGTCTAGCACTGTACTAGAACAAAAGTTCAAGCTTAATCTCCAGTTAACCACTGATTTTTCTGGTGCTTAATTAGATAAGAATCTTATGGGCGCTGGGAATATGGTCTAGTGGCTAGAGTGCTTGCCTCGTATACATGAAGCCCTGGGTTCGATTCCTCAGCACCACATATATAGAAAATGGCCAGAGGTGGCGCTGTGGCTCAGGTGGCAGAGTGCTAGCCTTGAGCAAATGGAAGCCAGGGATGGTGCTCAGGCCCTTAGTCCAAGCCCCAGGACTGGCCAAAAAAAAAAAAAGAATCTTTCCTGCCTGAGCTGGCTTTGAACCATGATCCACAGATCTCAGCCTCCTAAGCAGATGGATTATAAGCGTGAGCCATCGTTGCTTCGTTTTATACTGATTTTTAGTAGCACAATGGTTATGAATTCTCTCACATCCAAAAATGTCTAATAATGTTATTTTTTCCTGATGTTGGTGCGGAGGGTTGAACTCAGGACTTGCACAGGTTTACCATATACCACTGAACAGTAAATTCCCCTACTAAAAATTATTCCAATAGCCAAATTATATTGCATGATACGAGTATCCCATAATTTATATATCTAATGCCTCTCAGAAATGTAGGTTATTTCCAGTTGTTCCAAAGTCTTATTTTAGCAATATTGAGTTTCCAGTTATCTTTCTAGAGATTAGAATTGCTATAGTTAAAGGACACATGTTTTCTAATTGCTTTGATACCAAAATCAAGGATGATACAGGGAATGACTACTTTTATTTAAGAGTATACAAAAAACTTAATGAATAAAATTTGAGATTATTTCTGGAGTGACAGTTATGGCTTTTTAAAACTTATAGCTTAGAAAACAGCTTATTATCTTTTAGGTCATTTCATTAGAAAGATCAGCCAACACCATTCTTTCATTGTTTCTGCAAAAACTTCTGAAATCATTACTAGAAAGAAAAACAATCCCATTGTTATTTCTTTGGCAGTGCTACACTGAGGAACGGAAAGCAGACATGTCTAGACCCCAAGTCCGCATATGTGAAGAAACTGCTGAAAAACTGGGAGAAACAGGTTTGTCAAGAGGAGGACCAAGAGTTTGCTTTACAACTTTGGGAGACAATCTATAATTCCCCATTTTTCATCATTTCATCCATTCAGTTGCACTGAACTGAACAGTAAGATGCTGAGGATAAAAAGTTAATAAGAAGCCAGGTGCCAGTGGCTTAGGCCTGTAATCTTATCTACTCAGGAGGCTGAAACCTAAGAATCACAGTTAGAAGCCAGCCTGGGCAGAAAAGTCTGTAAGACTCTTATTTCCAACTAACTACACCACACACACACATACACACACACACACACACACACACACACACACACACACACACACTCTGCCAGAATTGGACCTCTAGCTCAAGTGGTAAAGCACTAGCTTTGAGCAGAAAAGCTCAGGGACAGTGCCTGGGCCCAGAGTTCAAGCCCTATGATTGGCCAAAAATAAATAATAAATAAAAGGCAGTAAGGTAGAGTCCTTTCCTACTGTAGCAGAAATGTTTCAGTGATGTATTATGTAAGTGCAAAACACTGGGAGACGTATAGGGTATGTATAAGAATCTTGAAGATTATAGCCAGGCACCAGTGACTCACATCCTCGCTACTGAAGAGTCTCAGATCTGAAGACCGTGATTCAAAGCTAGCCCAGGCACACAAACCCAACAATCCGCAGCCAAACAGCCAGACTGGTGGTGTGGCTCAAACAGTGAAATGCCAGCCTTGAGTGAAAACTCCAATCAAGAGCGCTAGGACCTCAGTTCAAGTCCCAGTACTGGGGCACAAAAAGTTGAAGATTATAGAGGAAGGAGTCACAGGGGGAAGAGAGTTTTTTTGTTTGTTTCACTTTGTTGGGTCATGGGGTTTGAACTCAGGGCCTGGGCACTGTCCCCGAGCTTTTTTGCTCAAGGCTAATGCACTACCACTTTTAACCACAGCCCCACTTACGGTTTTCTGGTGGTTCAATGGAGATAAGAGTCTCACAGACTTTCCTGCTTAGCCTGGCTTTGAACCCTAATCCTCAAATCTCAGCCTGCTGAGTAGCTAGGATTACAGGTATAAGCTACCGGCACCCAGCTGAGAGAAGTATTAAAGACTTCTTGTATCTTGATTTAGATATGGAACGGTAATTAGTTTACCAGGAGGGTGAGTATAGCATAAAGAAAAGTAGACTCATGAGGGAGCTAGCCGTGTCAGGTCAGGGAACCTCAAGTAAACTAGCTGGGGAGCTTATGAGTAAAGCAACCGGTGTGGGGGAGGGGAGCATACCAGAAGAGAGTGGAAATAATCCTGCTTGCCATGCTCAGAGTTGGGTTTAAGGAGTGCCAGAGAGTACGTGCTTGAGTTCTGGAGTCTGACAGTCACGTACTACATACATAAATACATACAGGTGATTGAGTTCTGAAGTTCTGGAGTCTGACAGACGGTCACGTACTACGTACATAAATACATTCAGGTGCTTGAGTACTGAAGTTCTGGAGTCTGACAGACTGTCTTCATCATATACTACTAGCAGTCCAACTTTGGGCAAGTCCCCCGTCCTCCTCTCAGCTTCATGTAGACAATGGCACCAACCTCACAAGGACAGCGCTGGGATAAGGTCACTGGTGAGCACCAAGAACAGGCAAAAGGAGCACTATCGAGGAGGTAGGGCTGTGGCTCAAGTGGCAGAGCACCAGCCTTGAGCAACAGAGGCAAGCAAGAGCAAGAGGCCCTGCGTTCAAGCCCTTCTACACCCCCCACCCCCCCACCCCGAGAAAGAATCTGGAAAGCTGTTGTAGTGCCCCCTCAACATGAGCAAAATAAGGAATCAATAGCAGCCTCTCTGGGCAAAGAGCAGCTTAAGCCAGTTTTGAGACAAAACAAAACGAACAACAACAAATACCCCATACACAGTCAGGAGAAGTTTGAATGTAAGGAAAGAAAACTGATCAGACTCTTAAATTGTTCTTTCCTTCCACTTCTCATTGTAGATCAGCCAAAAGAAAAGGCAGAAGAAAGGGAAGAAA